>NW_027195366.1:12500-92500 GCF_038502225.1 Cherax quadricarinatus
CACTGTTCTAGAAGATTGACCGTAGCGAAGCGAGCACACCGAACAAGCTAGTAGCGAGCTGTTAGGTAAGACACATATGCAACAGTTAGGTATCTTTATTATGAAACGTTTCGCCTACACAGTAGGCTTCTTCAGTCGAGTACAGAAAAGTTGATAGAAGCAGAGGATACTTGAAGACGATGTAATCAGTCCATCACCCTTAAAGTTTTGAGGTGGTCAGTCCCTCAGTCTGGAGAAGAGCATTGTTCCATAGTATGAAACAATATGGAGATGAAGTGACAGGATGGAGCCTTATATATTGCCAAGAGGTGAGACGTAGGTCACTAGAAGAGGTAAGAACTCAGATGTTGAGAGGTCAGGTCCCTCTCAAGTCCAGCTCCAAAACAGGTGACAGGTCCTTAGCTTCGAACTATAGGCCAATAAGCCTAACCTCCATAGTGGGAAAATTTATGGAATCAATAATTGCCGAGGCAGTTCGTAGCCACCTTGAAAAGCATAAATTAATCAACGAATCTCAGCATGATTTTACAAAGGGGCGTTCCTGCCTTACGAATTTATTAACTTTTTTCACTAAGGTATTTGAGGAGGTAGATCATGGTAATGAATATGATATTGTGTATATGGACTTCAGTAAGGCTTTTGACAGGGTCCCACATCAGAGACTATTGAGGAAAATTAAAGCACATGGAATAGGAGGAGAAATTTTTTCCTGGATAGAGGCATGGTTGACAAATAGGCAGCAGAGAGTTTGCATAAATGGGGAGAAATCAGAGTGGGGAAGCGTCACGAGCGGTGTTCCACAGGGGTCAGTGTTGGGCCCCCTGCTGTTCACAATCTACATAAACGACATAGATGAGGGCATAAAGAGCGACATCGGCAAGTTTGCCGATGACACCAAAATAGGCCGTCGAATTCATTCTGACGAGGACATTCGAGCACTCCAGGAAGATTTGAATAGACTGATGCAGTGGTCGGAGAAGTGGCAGATGCAGTTTAATATAGACAAATGCAAAGTTCTAAATGTTGGACAGGACAATAACCATGCCACATATAAACTAAATAATGTAGATCTTATTACGGATTGCGAAAAAGATTTAGGAGTTCTGGTTAGCAGTAATCTGAAACCAAGACAACAGTGCATAAGTGTTCGCAATAAAGCTAATAGAATCCTTGGCTTCATATCAAGAAGCATAAATAATAGGAGTCCTCAGGTTGTTATTCAACTCTATACATCCTTGGTTAGGCCTCATTTAGATTATGCTGCACAGTTTTGGTCACCGTATTACAGAATGGATATAAATTCTCTGGAAAATGTACAAAGGAGGATGACAAAGTTGATCCCATGTATCAGAAACCTTCCCTATGAGGATAGACTAAGGGCCCTGAATCTGCACTCTCTAGAAAGACGTAGAATTAGGGGGGATATGATTGAGGTGTATAAATGGAAGACAGGAATAAATAAAGGGGGTGTAAATAGTGTGCTGAAAATATCTAGCCTAGACAGGACTCGCAGCAATGGTTTTAAGTTGGAAAAATTCAGATTCAGGAAGGATATAGGAAAGTACTGGTTTGGTAATAGAGTTGTGGATGAGTGGAACAAACTCCCAAGTACAGTTATAGAGGCCAGAACGTTGTGTAGCTTTAAAAATAGGTTGGATAAATACATGAGTGGATGTGGGTGGGTGTGAGTTGGACCTGATAGCTTGTGCTACCAGGTCGGTTGCCGTGTTCCTCCCTAGTTGAACGACGGGGCCCCATCATCAATTCTTAGCAACCTGGTTCGCTGGTTGGGGGAGATATGCTGTAAATGAGGGTGTGTACATGCGCCGAATAAAGGTTATGTACTCTTTGCATGCCACACAAAGTCATAGAGAGGATTATCAGAAGAAGACTGGTGGAGCACCTAGGAAGTAATAAGCTTATACACGACAACCAACAGAGTTTCGGGGAAGAAAAATCCTGTGTCACAAAGCTACTGGAGTTTTACGAGGAGGTGACTGAAGTAAGACGCGAGAGAGAGAGATAGAGGGGTGGGTAGATTGCATTTTCTTGGAATGTAAGAAGGATTTTTTACACAGTTCCACACAAGAGATTAATGAAAAGGCTAGGGAATCAGGCAGGCATAACAGGAAAGGCACTGAAATAGATCAGAGAATACCTGACAGGAAGGCAACAACGAGTCATGGTACGTGACGCGTTGTCAGAGTGGGCGCCTGTGACGATCGCGGTTCCAAAGGGGTCAGTCCTAGGACCAGTGTTGTTTCTAGTATATGTGAATGACATTCACATGACGGAAGGGATAGATTCAGAAGTGTCCCTGTTTGCAAACAATGTGAAGCTAATGAGGAGAATTCAATCGGATTAGGATTAGGTAAGACTACAAAGGGATCTGTACGGACCAGGACCCCGAAATGACTCCCGGAGTTTAACCCCACCAAGTGAAAAGTCAGGAAGATTGGGAAGGGCAAAGAAGACCGCAGACCGAGTACTGCAAACCTCATTCAAGGAAAAGGATCTTGGGATGAGTATAATACGGAGCACATTTCCTGAGGTGCACATCAGCCAGATAACTGCTGCATCATTTGGGCGCCTGGCATACCTATGAATAGCGTCCCTATGCCTAAGTAAGGAATCGTTCAAAACTCTGTACACCGTGTACATCAGGCCCATATTGGAGTATACATCACCAGTTTGGAACCCACACCTGGTCAAGCACTTCAAGAAATTAGAGAAAGTGTAAGGGTTTGCAACAAGACTAGTCCCAGAGCTAAGGAGAATGTCCTATGAAGAAAGGTTAAGGAAAATCGGTCTCACGAAGCTGGAGGACAGGAGAATTAGGGAATACATGATAACGACATATAAAATACTGCGAGGAATTGACATGGTGGACAGAGACAGGATGTTCAAGAGATGGGGCACAACAAGAAGGGGTCACAGGTGGAAGTTGAAGATTCAGATGAATCACAGAGATGTTAGGAAGTACTTCTTCAGTCACATAGTTGTCAGGAAGTGGAATAGTCTGGAAAGTGTAGTGGAGGCAGGATCCTAACATATCTTTAAGAAGAGGTATGATAAAACTCATGGAGGAGGAAGAGTGACCTAGTAGCGACCAGTGAAGAGGCGGGGCCAGGAGCTGTGAATTGACCCTTGCAACCACAACTGAGTATAACTAGGTGTGTACACACACACACACACACACACACACACACACACACACACACACACACACACACAGTCACACACTCATTCTCCGTCTCCCTCTCTCCTCTTTCTCTCTCCCTTTATCTATCTAGGTACAATACCACAAACCAACTGGTATTGTCTGTGCATCATCTAAATTACCTTAAATCACAGGTAAACATTTACATTTACTTGTGTTGATCCTAGAGGAAAGGAAAAATTGTAAACTAAAAGAATAAAAACGTGAAGTGTAAAGAGAAGGCGGGTTGAATTACATAAATATGGAAATAAAAATATAATGCAATGTAAAAGAATTATATTTAAGAGAGTTGAATACTCTCTGAAATCTATAAAAATATGATGATTACTTTGAACAGGAGAAAAGGACAATTATGGCTTAAGTTATACCTCAATGGAATTAAAAATACTGAAGGAGAATAAGTAAAAAATGTGGGAAAAGGTAGAACGGGTTCGTAATAATGAACAAAAAAATATCAGAGAAACGAAAGAATCAATAGCGGAGATGCTCTCAGGACACCAGGAGGCACAGGTGATAAAATAGTCAGCAAGGAAACTGATGACAAGAGACAAGGCAGTCTGGTGGAGAAGAAGAAATGTAAGAGAGAGAGAGAGAGAGAGAGAGAGAGAGAGAGAGAACCACAAAGTCTCTACTGACTTAGAAGTAGATAGTAGATCACGAATGAGATAAAAGGGGAAACATAAGAGTATATCAATCACTGAGTGTACAAATCGACCAGGAATTAATTCATTCTGAAAATTTTCATAAGAATCAGAAAGTTTAATCAGGCATTATTTGCCCTCTGCGTATGCCTGATTAAACTTTCTGGCCACAAGAAATTCAAAATTTGATCTTGTGACAAAAACATTCTTTGGAGATACAAGATGTCTCTATGTATCCCTGGATCCAGATAGTCCGGAAATGGAAAGGGAATATGTGGGGGACGAGGAAGGAAAAAAATCAGCAGTTACAAAAGAGACAGAGGCGGATTTAGTGACAAGAGACAGTTCTCACCCTCAAGAAATCCGCGAAATCCTGCGCTTCCTCTCCATCTCTCACAAGACAACTCGCATCCCACCCGGCATCTCCCCTCCATCTCCAACTATAAACCTGACCCCTCGTTCCTTAGCAATGCCCACGTCAAGCACAACCTCACCTCTCCCCTCTTTTCACACGAGCAGTGAACACAGAGCTTTAACACCACGAGTCAGAGCATAAAACTCAAAAGATGGCCCCCTCAAGGAAGGTTCCTTGATGTTGGTGAGGGGCTCTTGATTTAGGGAATTGAATCTGTGCTCCAGTTCCCCGAATTAAGCCTGAATGCCTTCCACATCCCCCCTCAGGCGCTGTATAATCCACCGGGTTTAGCGCTTCTCCCTTGATTATAATAATAATAATAATCAAAAGATGGCACCAATGTAGATAGATTACCATACAACACTCATGAATTGAAAGAACAGAGAAAAGGCAACTATAAACAATGTCAACACAAAGAAAACAGAGATGATCATACATGTTCTCTGCCAAGCAGAATATCAAGGAACGAGGAAAGAAAGAAGACGTGGGGGAAACGAAAGAGATTTACCTTCAGACTGTCACCGAAGTGGCTACTTCATAGTGCACCCCATGTCCATCCTGTGGATGGTAGCGCAAGAATATATGGATACACGAGAGGTCTAGTAATTAGGCCCCAAAAGGGTTTATGTCTGGATTTATATCTACAGTTCACTTATCTGTTACAATTTATTAAGCAAATTTTGGAAATTTGCTTAATAAATCTGGTATTTGAAGGAATTTATTGATACTCAGAAACCAGTCGTATTTTGGAAAGGTGAGAGTGAAACAGAAATGAGTTAAATAACTATACTGGGCACAATATAGCAGACACAGTCGGGTAGCAGAGATATACAACCCACCACCAAATAGTAGGCGATAAAGACAGCAGGAGAACGCAATAACAAAGATTCACAACATAGCAGAAGCAGATTAACAAGGTTATATAAACAAAGCAACTAGTAGCCTAGGAGATTTGGGACTCTAATGAGGAAGCGAGAAGTGGAGAGCTAAGATGATGGAGGTTGTGATGGGAACTTTGAATCAATATATCAAAGACACACGAGAGAGAAAGAGAGAGAGAGAGAAGCAAAGATGAGCCAGCAAGGCCGGCTCTAGTACATATTTACTAGTGCAGCTGATATAATTAGAACAGAATACAAGAAACCTTTGGGTACAAGAGACCAAACACTTCTCAAATTCATTCATTTGTGGATACAAACATTTAGAAAGAACTAACAAGTCTGTGCAGGGAGGAAAAAAAATCATTGTGAACCTTGAAGGGATTAGATAATTCCCGAAGTGTACTGAAAAAGGAAACTGGAAGACAAGCCAACGAATGAGATGATTAGCTAATCAGAAGGAAATGAGGAAAGTAAAGGTCAAGTATAGACATACACACACACACACACACACACACACACACACACACACACACACACACACACACACACACACGAGGCTTCGATCTCACCTTGTACACGTCGAGCTGACCACAGAAGGCGTCGAACTGCGTGTAGAGGTTCTGTAGCATATTGATGACCATTAATGGCGTGGCTGTCGAGCAGATAGAAGTGAAACCCACTATGTCACTGAAGAGCATAGTCACTTCGTCGTGTTTCTGCGCCTCAAGAACTTCCCCTGCGTATATGACACCACCACCAGGGGTTAGTATACGATTTTTACCTCACTCCCTCTCTCACTCTCGCTCTCACTCTCGCTCTCACTCTTTCCATTGCTATTGTTGTCGCGCTCTTTTGCTCTCATTAGGTTTTGCTCTCACTTTCTCTCGCTCTTTGGCCCTTGGTATGGTATATCGCTCTCTCTCTCTCTCTCTCTCTCTCTCTCTCTCTCTCTTACAAAGGATTTTACAAGATTAGGTTAAAGGTTCCCAACTTTATTTACAAGCTAAGTCTTTTTATTGTTATGAGACTTACAAATAGGGAACAGGATGATGTTGGAGTTTCTCTCTCTCTCTCTCTCTCTCTCTCTCTCTCTCTCTCTCTGTATCTCCCTTAAACACAGATCTGGGTACAGGAAATTAATCATTCTCTATCCCTCAGATGTCACAGTGTTGAGATGTTCCCTGATGCTCACTTCCTCAAACCTTGTTACCAACACCTGCTTTGACTCGGGAAATCTTAATACCGTGGTTTACGTGTCTTGACGCTGGTGAAGAGCTCTTGATCCATGAAACTGAAGCTACACATTGCCCAGGTTATGACTTGTGGGTTTAAATTACTATAATCATGGGAAGCGCTAAACCAGTAAGATTATATAGTATGGGTTTGAAGCTTTTTCATGAATGTATGTAATGATTCTCTTTCAGTCTCCTATTTCTCTCTGTTCTTGTTTCGATTCTATGTTCTTTTCTTCCTAGCTTCATTTTTCCCCCTCTCCATCCTCCAGTTTCAATTATATGTTCTTATGTTCCCTTCCTCTCTATTCCTTTGTCTCCTCCTAGCTTTGATTTCTTCAGCTTCTCCTCCTCCTCCTATCTCATCCTATTTTCTCTGTTATTGTATATTGTCTTTCTAAATTTATTATCCCTCTCTCCATGTGACTTCATTCTTCTCTTGTCCCGTGTATTTCAGTTCTTTATTCCTCTTTCTCCTAATAATAATAATCGTTTTCTCTGCATCCTGTCTCATTTCTTTCTCTCACTCTATTCCTAATATTTTCGTTTCCTCGTCATCCTGTTTCAATTCTTTATCCATCTCTCCCCTTTTGAATGAATTCTTTCCTTCTTCCTCCTGTCTTCGTTCTTCATCCAACTTTCTCCTGACTTTTTTCTTCCTGTCTTCCTCTTGCGTAAAATCTACATTTGTCCCTATTCCTGAGTCTTATTTTCTCTATTTCTCCTCAATTCTTTAAATTTTCTTGTTGTCTGTTATTCCATCCATCAAAATCATCTTCACTATTAAATATTATTTTCCATTATCAGTTTTGTGTTTACAATGTAACTTAACATTATCTTTTTCCATTAACAAAAGGTAATCGTTAGATAAGATTACTAATCATTCGGTACATTGCGTTACATTAGACACACAATTGTTACATTCAAGGGGAAGCGCCATACTCGAAGGGGTCAAACAGCGCCTGGAGAATGGGAGATAATGATCAGTTCACGAACTGAATGTAATGGATCAGGTCTCCGTCACAGGCATCGACGCACCTCCCGCTGAAAGGCATTTTAGTCATTCTTTTGTTGGTAATATATTATCATGGTTCAGAGGATAATGTGTACGAGTTTTTTCCACATTGCGAAGACATTATCATATAAAAGTCTTAATTTTTATTTACACAGGGCAGATCTGATGCTCCATTACCGAGCGAGCATAGATTCTTACATAGCTGGTGCCCAGTAACTAGCGAGCATAGATTCTTACATAGCTGGTGCCCAGTAACTAGCGAGCATAGATTCTTACATAGCTGGTGCCCAGAAACTAGCGAGCATAGATTCTTACATAGCTAGTGCCCAGTAACTAGCGAGCATAGATTCTTACATAGCTGGAGCCCAGTAACTAGCGAGCATAGATTCTTACATAGCTGGTGCCCAGTAACTAGCGAGCATAGATTTTTACATAACTGGTGCCCAGTAACTAGCGAGCATAGATTCTTACATAACTGGTGCCCAGTAACTAGCGAGCGTAGATTCTTACATAACTGGTGCTTAGTAACTAGCGAGCATAGATTCTCACATAGCTGGTACCCAGTAACTAGCGAGCATAGATTCTTACATAACTGGTGCCTAGTAACTAGCGAGCATAGATTCTCACATAACCGGTGCCCAGTAACTAGCGAGCATAGATTCTCACATAACTGGTGCCCAGTAACTAGCGAGCATAGATTCTTACATAGCTGGTGCCTAGTAACTAGCGAGCATAGATTCTTACATAACTGGTGCCTAGTAACTAGCGAGCATAGATTCTTACATAGCTGGTGCCTAGTAACTAGCGAGCATAGATTCTTACATAACTGGTGCCTAGTAACTAGCGAGCATAGATTCTTACATAACTGGTGCCCAGTAACTAGCAAGCATAGATTCTTACATAACTGGTGCCCAGTAACTAGCGAGCATAGATTCTCACATAGCTGGTGCCCAGTAACTAGCGAGCATAGATTCTTACATAACTGGTGCCCAGTAACTAGCGAGCATAGATTCTTACATAGCTGGTGCCCAGTAACTAGCGAGCATAGATTCTTACATAACTGGTGCCCAGTAACTAGCGAGCATAGATTCTTACATAACTGGTGCCCAGTAACTAGCGAGCATAGATTCTTACATAACTGGTGCCCAGTAACTAGCGAGCATAGATTCTTACATAACTGGTGCCCAGTAACTAGCGAGCATAGATTCTTACATAACTGGTGCCTAGTAACTAGCGAGCATAGATTCTTACATAACTGGTGCCCAGTAACTAGCAAGCATAGATTCTTACATAACTGGTGCCCAGTAACTAGCGAGCATAGATTCTCACATAGCTGGTGCCCAGTAACTAGCGAGCATAGATTCTTACATAACTGGTGCCCAGTAACTAGCGAGCATAGATTCTTACATAGCTGGTGCCCAGTAACTAGCGAGCATAGATTCTTACATAACTGGTGCCCAGTAACTAGCGAGCATAGATTCTTACATAACTGGTGCCCAGTAACTAGCGAGCATAGATTCTTACATAACTGGTGCCCAGTAACTAGCGAGCATAGATTCTTACATAACTGGTGCCCAGTAACTAGCGAGCATAGATTCTTACATAGCTGGTGCCCAGTAACTAGCGAGCATAGATTCTTACATAACTGGTGCCCAGTAACTAGCGAGCATAGATTCTTACATAGCTGGTGCCCAGTAACTAGCGAGCATAGATTCTTACATAACTGGTGCCCAGTAACTAGCGAGCATAGATTCTTACATAACTGGTGCCCAGTAACTAGCGAGCATAGATTCTTACATAGCTGGTGCCCAGTAACTAGCGAGCATAGATTCTTACATAACTGGTGCCCAGTAACTAGCGAGCATAGATTCTCACATAGCTGGTGCCCAGTAACTAGCGAGCATAGATTCTTACATACCTGGTGCCTAGTAACTAGCGAGCATAGAATCTTACATAACTGGTGCCTAGTAACTAGCGAGCATAGATTCTTACATAACTGGTGCCCAGTAACTAGCGAGCATAGATTCTCACATAGCTGGTGCCCAGTAACTAGCGAGCATAGATTCTTACATAACTGGTGCCCAGTAACTAGCGAGCATAGATTCTTACATAACTGGTGCCCAGTAACTAGCGAGCATAGATTCTTACATAACTGGTGCCCAGTAACTAGCGAGCATAGATTCTTACATAGCTGGTGCCCAGTAACTAGCGAGCATAGATTCTTACATAACTGGTGCCCAGTAACTAGCGAGCATAGATTCTTACATAACTGGTGCTCAGTAACTAGCGAGCATAGATTCTTACATAGCTGGTGCCCAGAAACTAGCGAGCATTGATTCTTACATAGCTGGTGTAAAGTAACTAGCGAGCATTGATTCTTACATAGCTGGTGCCCAGTAACTAGCGAGCATAGATTCTTACATAGCTGGTGCCCAGTAACTAGCGAGCATTGATTCTTACATAGCTGGTGTCCAGTAACTAGCGAGCATAGATTCTCACATAGCTGGTGCCCAGTAACTAGCGAGCATTGATTCTTACATAGCTGGTGCCGAGTAACTAGCGAGCATAGATTCTTACATAACTTGTGCCCAGTAACTAGCGAGCATAGATTCTTTCATAACTGGTGCCTAGTAACTAGCGAGCATAGATTCTTACATAACTTGTGCCCAGTAACTAGCGAGCATAGATTCTTACATAACTGGTGCCTAGTAACTAGCGAGCATAGACTCTTACATAACTGGTGCCTAGTAACTAGCCAGCATAGATTCTTACATAACTGGTGCCCAGTAACTAGCGAGCATAGATTCTTACATAACTGGTGCCCAGTAACTAGCGAGCATAGATTCTTACATAGCTTGTGCCCAGTAACTAGCGAGCATAGATTCTTACATAACTGGTGCCCAGTAACTAGCGAGCATAGATTCTTACATAACTGGTGCCCAGTAACTAGCGAGCATAGATTCTTACATAACTGGTGCCTAGTAACTAGCGAGCATAGATTCTTACATAACTTGTGCCCAGTAACTAGCGAGCATAGATTCTTACATAACTGGTGCCTAGTAACTAGCGAGCATAGACTCTTACATAACTGGTGCCTAGTAACTAGCGAGCATAGATTCTTACATAACTGGTGCCCAGTAACTAGCGAGCATAGATTCTCACATAGCTTGTGCCCAGTAACTAGCGAGCATAGATTCTTACATAACTGGTGCCCAGTAACTAGCGAGCATAGATTCTTACATAACTGGTGCCCAGTAACTAGCGAGCATAGATTCTTACATAACTGGTGCCCAGTAACTAGCGAGCATAGATTCTTACATAGCTGGTGCCCAGTAACTAGCGAGCATAGATTCTTACATAACTGGTGCCCAGTAACTAGCGAGCATAGATTCTTACATAACTGGTGCCCAGTAACTAGCGAGCATAGATTCTTACATAGCTGTTGCCCAGTAACTAGCGAGCATTGATTCTTACATAGCTGGTGTCCAGTAACTAGATAGCATTGATTCTTACATAGCTGGTGCCCAGTAACTAGCGAGCATAGATTCTTACATAGCTGGTGCCCAGTAACTAGCGAGCATTGATTCTTACATAGCTGGTGTCCAGTAACTAGCGAGCATAGATTCTCACATAGCTGGTGTCCAGTAACTAGCGAGCATTGATTCTTACATAGCTGGTGCCCAGTAACTAGCGAGCATAGACTCTTACATAGCTGGTGCCCAATAACTAGCTAGCATAGATTCTCACATAGCTGGTGGCCAGTAACTAGCGAGCATAGATTCTTACATAGCTGGTGTCCAGTAACTAGCGAGCATAGATTCTTACATAGCTGGTGCCCAATAACTAGCTAGCATAGATTCTCACATAGCTGGTGGCCAGTAACTAGCGAACATAGATTCTTACATAGATGGTGCCAAGTAACTAACGAGCATAGATTCTCACATAGCTGGTGTCCAGTAACTAGCGAGCATAGATTCTCACATAACTGGCGCCCAGTAACTAGCCAGCATAGATTCTTACATAGCTGGTGTCCAGTAACTAGCGAGCATATATTCTTACATAGCTGGTGCCCAGTAACTAGCGAGCATTGATTCTTACATAGCTGGTGCCCAGTAACTAGCGAGCATAGATTCTTACATAACTGGTGCCCAGTAACTAGCGAGCATAGATTCTTACATAGCTGGTGCCCAGTAACTAGCGAGCATAGATTCTTACATAGCTGGTGCCCAGTAACTAGCGAGCATAGATTCTTACATAGCTGGTGCCCAGTAACTAGCGAGCATAGATTCTTACATAACTGGTGCCAAGTAACTAGCGAGCATAGATTCTTACATAACTGGTGCCCAGTAACTAGCGAGCATAGATTCTTACATAACTGGTGCCAAGTAACTAGCGAGCATAGATTCTTACATAACTGGTGTCCAGTAACTAGCGAGCATAGATTCTTACATAGCTGGTGCCTAGTAACTAGCGAGCATAGATTCTCACATAGCTGGTGCCCAGTAACTAGCGAGCATAGATTCTCACATAGCTGGTGCCCAGTGACTAGCGAGCATCGATTCTCACATAGCTGGTGCCCAGTAACTAGCGAGCATAGATTCTTACATAACTGGTGCCAAGTAACTAGCGAGCATAGATTCTTACATAACTGGTGGCCAGTAACTAGCGAGCATAGATTCTTTCATAACTTGTGCCCAGTAACTAGCGAGCATAGATTCTCACATAGCTGGTGCCCAGTAACTAGCTAGCATAGATTCTCACATAGCTGGTGCCTAGTAACTAGCGAGCATAGATTCTTACATAACTGGTGCCTAGTAACTAGCGAGCATAGATTCTCACATAACTGGTGCCCAGTAACTAGCGAGCATAGATTCTCACATAACTGGTGCCAAGTAACTAGCGAGCATAGATTCTCACATAACTGGTGCCAAGTAACTAGCGAGCATAGATTCTTACATAACTGGTGCCTAGTAACTAGCGAGCATAGATTCTTACATAGCTGGTGCCTAGTAACTAGCGAGCATAGATTCTTACATAACTGGTGCCCAGTAACTAGCGAGCATAGATTCTTACATAACTGGTGCCCAGTAACTAGCGAGCATAGATTCTTACATAACTGGTGCCTAGTAACTAGCGAGCATAGATTCTTACATAGCTGGTGCCTAGTAACTAGCGAGCATAGATTCTTACATAACTGGTGCCTAGTAACTAGCGAGCATAGATTCTTACATAGCTGGTGTCCAGTAACTAGCGAGCATAGATTCTTACATAGCTGGTGTCCAGTAACTAGCGAGCATAGATTCTTACATAGCTGGTGCCTAGTAACTAGCGAGCATAGATTCTCACATAGCTGGTGTCTAGTAACTAGCGAGCATAGATTCTCACATAGCTGGTGCCCAGTAACTAGCGAGCATAGATTCTTACATAGCTGGTGCCTAATAACTAGCGAGCATAGATTCTTACCTAGCTGGTGCCCAGTAACTAGCTAGCATAGATTCTTACCTAGCTGGTGCCCAGTAACTAGCGAGCATAGATTCTTACCTAGCTTGTTACCAGAGGTAGTCATCTAGAATAAATCTCAATGTGCTCATCTAGTTCAAAATTCCGAGTGCTTAGCTAGTCACAAGTTCCAGAGAGATCACCTAGTTAGAGTTCCAGCGAGCTCGGCTAGTCAGAGATCACCTCGTTAAAATGTGGATATGCTCAACTAGCCAGAATCAGCTAGTGATCCGAGGTGCTCACCTAGGAATAGACTCGTTTTGCTCACATAGCCATTTACCATAGCTAATCTTACAGGACACCAAATGTGCTATTGAAGCTAGCCTCTCAAGCGGTCACCTAGTGAGAACCCAAGGTGCAATTATAAGTAGTCTCTCAAGGTCCTCACCTAACTTCATTGCCAAGGTTAAATTATAGTGTCTCAAAACCCTCACCTAACCTCATTGCCAAGGTGAAATTATAGTGTCTCAAAACCCTCACCTAACCTCATTGCCAAGGTGAAATTATAGTGTCTCAAAACCCTCACCTAACCTCATTGCCAAGGTGAAATTATAGTCTCTCAAAACCCTCACCTAACCTCATTGCCAAGGTGAAATTATAGTCTTTCAAGGCTTTGTTAACCTCGGTTCCAAGTTGTAATCTTGTGATGTACAATCCTTGCCCAGTCTCTGAGGGCCCTCACCCAGGACAACATCCTTGCCCAGTCTCTGAGGGCCCTCACCCAGGACAACATCCTTGCCCAGTCTCTGAGGGCCCTCACCCAGGACAACATCCTTGCCCAGTCTCTGAGGGCCCTCACCCAGGACAACATCCTTGCCCAGTCTCTGAGGGCCCTCACCCAGGACAACACCCAAAGTGCCGTCCAAGTCGACGTGCTCACCTAGCCAGAGTCTCTTGGCAATGTCCGGTGGGAAGATGAGGTGGAGAAGAGAGACATTTTTCTCTCGTTCCTTGTCAACAGCGTTGTTTGTCTCCTCGATGGAGTCCTTCAGCTGCGCCATCCTCCTCTTGAGGCCATCCTGTAGGAAGAGCAAGAAACTTAGTTGAAGACGATCTCGGTAGGAAGTCGAAATGTACATTTTTTTTTTTGGTCACACTGTGGGTTATCAACATCACCGTGAACATCCGAACTAAACTAAATTAAATCTAAAATGCCGGGAAGAATATCTTGGGTGTTCATCAAGAGGTTAAGGGAAAATATGTTTTTTTTTTTTGAAAAAAAATGTCTATTTTTAGTTTGGTTGTAAAGGTGAGTTAAGATAAGAAAACAAAAGTAAGAAGGAGCACTGCCGTAGGCCAGCAGGTCTGCGGCAGTGCTCCTTCCTACTTATGTTAATTTTATTTCTTACGCTCCTTGTATTAGTATAATAAACCATAGGTAGCTAGTCGCTCGTTGCCCTCTACTGTGTCTGTTGAACAGTTCTATTGCATTTATTAGTAACTTTATGATGAACAGTATCCTTTGAACATATCCCGAAGGTTTCCAGTCATCTTTTTTTCGTTTCCATCCCTCGTGTAACTTATTCTTTCCCACACAAATCCATAACTCTACTATCAGTTTAAAGTTGTTGAGAACTCTGCAACGGCCCCCTCGACTAACGTTACCACTCCTCCCCCAGAGAGATGTACCTCATCCCTTGCCATACAAATTGTCCCAGTTGTAGGGAATGGATTACAAGTTCTCTGAAGCACCTGTCTAACCAGCAGATTACATCATTTTCTCTTGACATCCATTCATTGACTACTCCTTTTCTAGGTAAAATACTACATATAATCGGTACCCATTCCTTAAACCTAATTATACCTACAGCTGTCCTGTACTTATCTAGTGGCTCCTGTATCCTACCCTTTACAGTATTGTTTCCACCACCACTAAGGCAGTTATTAGGCCTGTTCCGATTACCTGACATATTATCCAACGTACTGACTACATCACGAACGTGAAACACACCATCTGTCACTTCTTCCTATCTCTGTTATACCACAAAGATATTTCTACCTTTATTACCAGAGGAATTAGTGGTACCTTTATCTTCACTGACCATTCAAATACATTCGTCCTGGACAACAGAGAATCAATTTCCAACCTTCTAATCGACTCTTAACCTTCCTAACCTTGATGTTTCTTAATTAACTGGAATCATCCACCCACTTAACCGCTGCCAGTCTACTACTCACTGCTGGTAACTTGTTCCCCCTCACTAACCACAACCACCTCACACTCATTACTTATCCAGACGAATTTTCAGTTTATTTTCCCTGAGAAGTAGAAATTCCTTCAACACTTTGAACTCCCCTTCAACACCTTAAACTCTAAGACAAAACAGAAGCAGCCATGGTGCACTATAACACTCCACACTAATCCACCGAAACACTTCAGAACAGGTACGACCTCTCCTGACCACTAACCTCAGAGAACCGAGAAGCGATCAGTTACAGTGTATGAACGAAAGCATGTAAATACCAAACGTAATTAAAAACTAAACAGAACTGCAAAATACGGTTTCATGAAAGGTATATTTTTCTTCACGATTATTTTTCATATATTAATATGTAGAGATTTTCAATATTTTATTTTTAAATGGCATTGTTATGACTTTTTCCAAAAAATGGGAATTGTATTTTAACGAATGGTAATAATTATGAAGTGTAGTAAGTGCTTTAAATAGTCTTTCCTAATATGTATTAAGAATAACTAAGGAAACGTGTACAATAAAAGGCTAAATATTAAACAGATTGGCTGGAAATTTATGAATGCGTATACTTGTAGAGGTTTTCGGTGGGCAACACCTCCACGGCCCAGTCTCTGACCAGGCCTCATGGTGGATCAGGGCCTGATCAACCAGGCTGTTATGCTCATTCCAACTTATCCCAATATAGTACACATCTGTTACTAAACAATCTATGCTTGTCATCTTTGACTACCCTCGCTATCCCCATTACATCCACACGACCAGACACTACAGATAACTAGAAACATGAAACACAACACGAGGGAACCAGGTGGAAAAAACATTAAGGGAGAGTACATAGAGATAACTGATGATCTACGACACTCAGATATTTTCGTAGCATAAAAGAATGGAAAAAAATGACAGAGGAAACTGAAGGGAAGAATGCAGATGAAAAAGTTTCCGAGGATCTGGAAAAAAATCTCTGACTGCGGGTTCAAACCCCACCCGTGGTATGGCTTGTTTCCTCCAATTGTACTGAGAGTCTTAAGTAGCACACGACAGAAAACTGACACATCTAAAAGTGTAAACAAAAAAGTAAGATTTAGGAAACCTTGATTAAGACTTAAGATAAAAAGATGGCGGATGCAGTTAAGATAAACATATAAGATAGTAGAAACAGAAACTCCGTTCTCAGAAAACCCTTTTACTAGTGCACCCACTGCGCTCCCTCCCATCAGCACTCTCCCTGAAGTCTCCCTTCCACTCCCATGAGAAAATAACTCAATCCACTCTCACCACATACAAACTCCACATCCGTCTTTAATTCTCCAAGCATCTCTGGGTTAAGGAATCCCTCATAACTTCACTCACCAGAGCTCACATAACCTCAAACCCTTTCCTAATCAGCGGAAAGTGAGCCAGTAACCTCGGGCACCATAGATATGAAAGCAAAACTGATAGCAAGGTATCAGATACACTGCGGGATCTAAGAAGAGGCGCAGAATTAATATATAAATTACTATAACACTTAAAATCAATAAGACAGTTTGAATATTGCAGTTATAAGAATAGGAAATGCTTTTATATGAGGTGATTTAGGTAGCAGCTCTTAGTTTGAGGAATGAAACATGTGCAGCTGTGGTGGTGAGTGTGAGGGTGTGGTGGTGTGTGTGTGGTGGTGTGGTGGTGAGTGTGAGGGTGCGGTGGTGTGTGTGTGGTGGTGTGGTGGTGAGTGTGAGGGTGCGGTGGTGTGTGTGTGGTGGTGTGGTGGTGAGTGTGAGGGTGTGGTGGTGTGTGTGTGGTGGTGTGGTGGTGAGTGTGAGGGTGTGGTGGTGTGTGTGTGGTGGTGTGGTGGTGAGTGTGAGGGTGTGGTGGTGTGTGTGTGGTGGTGTGGTGGTGAGTGTGAGGGTGTGGTGGTGTGTGTGTGGTGGTGTGGTGGTGAGTGTGAGGGTGTGGTGGTTTGTGTGTGGTGTGGTGGTGAGTGTGAGGGTGCGGTGGTGTGTGTGTGGTGGTGTGGTGGTGAGTGTGAGGGTGTGGTGGTGTGTGTGTGGTGGTGTGGTGGTGAGTGTGAGGGTGTGGTGGTGTGTGTGTGGTGGTGTGGTGGTGTGTGTGAGGGTGTGGTGGTTTGTGTGTGGTGTGGTGGTGAGTGTGAGGGTGTGTGTGGTGGTGTGTGTGAGGGTGTGGTGGTGTGTGTGTGGTGTGGTGGTGAGTGTGAGGGTGTGGTGGTTTGTGTGTGGTGTGGTGGTGAGTGTGAGGGTGCGGTGGTGTGTGTGTGGTGGTGTGGTGGTGAGTGTGAGGGTGTGGTGGTTTGTGTGTGGTGTGGTGGTGAGTGTGAGGGTGTGGTGGTGTGTGTGTGGTGGTGTGGTGGTGAGTGTGAGGTTGTGTTGGTGTGTGTGTGTTGGTGTGGTGGTGAGTGTGAGGGTGTGGTGGTTTGTGTGTGGTGTGGTGGTGAGTGTGAGGGTGTGGTGGTGTGTGTGTGGTGGTGTGGTGGTGAGTGTGAGGGTGTGGTGGTTTGTGTGTGGTGTGGTGGTGAGTGTGAGGGTGTGTGTGGTGGTGAGTGTGAGGGTGTGGTGGTGTGTGTGTGGTGGTGAGTGTGAGGGTGTGGTGGTGTGTGGGGGGTGTGGTGGTGAGTGTGAGGGTGTGGTGGTGTGTGTGTGGTGTGGTGGCGAGTGTAAGGGTGTGGTGGTGTGTGTGTGGTGTGGTGGCGAGTGTGAGGGTGTGGTGGTGTGTGTGTGGTGTGGTGGCGAGTGTGAGGGTGTGGTGGTGTGTGTGTGGTGTGGTGGCGAGTGTGAGGGTGTGGTGGTGTGTGTGTGGTGTGGTGGCGAGTGTGAGGGTGTGGTGGTGTGTGTGTGGTGTGGTGGCGAGTGTGAGGGTGCGGTGGTGTGTGTGGTGGTGAGTGTGATGGTGTGGTGGTGTGTGTGGTGGTGAGTGTGAGGGTGTGGTGGTGAGTGTGTGGTGAGTGTGGTGGTATGAGTGTGGTGCTGTGTGTGTGGTGGTGGTGGTGTGGTGGTGTGTGTGTGGTGGTGTGGTGGTGAGTGTGAGGGTGTGGTGGTGAGTGCGAGGGTGTCGTGGTGAGTGTGAGGGTGTGGTGGTGAGTGTGAGAGTGTGGTGGTGAGTGTGAGGGTGTGGTGGTGAGTGTGAGGGTGTGGTGGTGAGTGTGAGGGTGTGGTGGTGTGTGTGTGTGTGTGGTAGTGTGGTGGTGAGTGTGAGGGTGTGGTGGTGGGTGTGAGGGTGTGGTGGTGGGTGTGAGGGTGTGGTGGTGAGTGTGAGTGTGTGGTGGTGAGTGTGTGTGAGGGTGTGGTGGTGAGTGTGGTGGTGATTGTGAGGGTGTGGTCGTGAGTGTGAGGTGGTGAGTGAAAGTGTGTGGTGGTGTGTGGTGGTGAGTGTGTGTGGTGGTGAGTGTGTGTGGTGGTGAGTGTGTGTGGTGGTGAGTGTGTGTGGTGGTGAGTGTGAGGGTGTGGTGGTGAGTGTGAGAGTGTGAGTGCTGTGTGTGTGGTGGTGTGGTGGTGAGTGTGAGGGTGTGGTGGTGATTGTGAGGGTGTCGTGGTGAGTATGAGGGTGTGGTGGTGAGTGTGTGGTGGTGAGTGTGTGGTGGTGAGTGTGTGTGGTGGTGAGTGTGTGTGGTGGTGAGTGTGTGTGGTGGTGTGTGGTGGTGAGTGTGTGGTGGTGAGTGTGTGTGGTGGTGAGTGTGTGTGGTGGTGAGTGTGTGTGGTGGTGAGTGTGTGTGGTGGTGAGTGTGAGGGTGTGGTTGTGAGTGTGGTGGTGAGTGTGAGGGTGTGGTGGTGTGTGTGTGGTGGTGAGGGTGTGGTGGTGTGTGTGGTGGTGTGGTGGTGAGTGTGAGGGTGTAGTGGTGAGTGTGGTGGTGAGTGTGAGAGTGTGGTGGTGTGTGTGTGGTGGTGAGTGTGAGGGTGTGGTGGTGTGTGTGGTGGTGAGTGTGAGGGTGTGGTGGTGTGTGTGGTGAGTGTGAGGGTGTGGTGGTGAGTGTGGTGAGTATGAGGGTGTGGTGGTGAGTGTGTGGTGAGTGTGAGGGTGTGGTGAGTGTGTGTGGTGAGTGTGAGGGTGTGGTGGTGAGTATGAGGGTGTGGTGGTGAGTGTGTGGTGAGTGTGAGGGTGTGGTGAGTGTGAGGGTGTGGTGAGGGTGTGGTGGTGAGTGTGTAGTGAGGGTGTGGTGGTGAGTGTGTGTGGTGGTGTGAGGGTGTGGTGATGAGTGTGAGAGTATGGTGGTGAATGGGTATGTGTGGTGGTAAGTGTGTGTGATGGTGAGTGTGTGTGTGGTGGTGAGTGTGTGTGTGTGGTGGTGAGTGTGAGTGTGTGGTGGTGAGTGTGAGTGTGTGGTGGTGAGTGTGTGGTGGTGAGTGGGAGTGTGTGGTGGTGAGTGGGAGTGTGTGGTGGTGAGTGTGAGTGTGTGGTGGTGAGTTTGAGTGTGTGGTGGTGAGTTTGAGTGTGTGGTGGTGAGCTTGAGTGTGTGGTGGTGAGGTGGTGTGAGTGTGTGGTGGTGAGTGTGTGGTGGTGAGTGGGAGTGTGTGGTGGTGAGTGTGAGTGTGTGGTGGTGAGTGTGAGTGTGTGGTGGTGAGTTTGAGTGTGTGGTGGTGAGTTTGAGTGTGTGGTGGTGAGCTTGAGTGTGTGGTGGTGAGTGTGTGGTGGTGAGTGGGAGTGTGTGGTGGTGAGTGTGAGTGTGTGGTGGTGAGTGTGAGTGTGTGGTGGTGAGTGTGAGTGTGTGGTGGTGAGGTGGTGTGAGTGTGGTGGTGAGGTGGTGTGTGTGGTGGTGAGTGTGTGGTGGTGAGTGTGAGTGTGTGGTGGTGAGTGTGAGTGTGTGGTGGTGAGTGTGAGTGTGTGGTGGTGAGTGTGAGTGTGGTGGTGAGTGTGAGTGTGTGGTGGTGAGTGTGAGTGTGTGGTGGTGAGTTTGAGTGTGTGGTGGTGAGTGTGAGTGTGTGGTGGTGAGTTTGAGTGTGTGGTGGTGAGGTGGTGTGAGTGTGTGGTGGTGAGGTGGTGTGAGTGTGTGGTGGTGAGTGTGTGGTGGTGAGTGGGAGTGTGTGGTGGTGAGTGGGAGTGTGTGGTGGTGAGGTGGTGTGAGTGTGTGGTGGTGAGTGTGTGGTGGTGAGTGTGTGGTGGTGAAGTTATACCAAGACTTGAGGAGGTAGTCACGGACAGGTGGAGAAATAATCCTGACGATCAAGATAAAACTGAATGGAGACAAAATAAGAGATGATGCTGAAAGACATATTAAAATGGATAAACAAAGCAAGTAATGATTCACAATAATTATTACAGAGACCAACACAACTTCTGGTGTAAGCAAACTGCATACTGCAACAGTCATATAAATCCCAGTATGCAAATAATGTGACAATAATAAGAATGGCAATAAGGAAAAATGCGGAAAGGATGCAATACGATCAGAGTAAATTGCAGGAGTAATCAGCGACAATGGCGACCAGAATTCAACCAATGCAATGCAAAGTTGGGAAATATGAAAAAAGTGACTTTGAAGCAAAGGCTACAAAGTCACCTTTTCTGACTATGAGAAGACCCTTTAATTGGGCACAGTGAAGAACACTCCACCAAAGTCACATATAAATAGAATAACATCTGTAGCAATTATAAGTTATCAGAACTAAGATTTATCCTCAGGAATCTTAAACAAAAGTGTCGTTCATTACCCAGTGCACGACTTGTGTGTGTGTGTGTGTGTGTGTGTGTGTGTGTGTGTGTGTGTGCGCTCGCACGCCTGTAAAACTGATATGTATGAAACACACAAACCCTGGAGTAGCCCTTAAAATTATCAACCAGGAGACCTGGTCCCTGACCAGGAATCATCTTCAAGTAACTTCTAAGTAACTAGCCCTCGCCGAAACACCGCTAGTTTTCAGTTTTCTCTTCTAAGCTCTCTTCCTCTCCCCTCACGCAAATACCAAGGTCCTTGAAGAGAAGAGGACCTAGATCAGGGATTTAAAGATGGCAACTAGGGACAACTGAGCTAAGTGAAGTTAGAAAGTATTCCAATGGTTTCAGGGTGATAGACAAGTGGAATAAGGAAGCTGGGTTAGAAAGTGTTCCAGTGGTTTCAGAGTGACAGAATGAGTAAGCCAGGAAGGTCCTCCAGGCTCCTTACATTCAGAGCTTTAAGAGTCTGGCACAACTCTAGACATCAGCGTCAAGTATGTATCAGAGTGAAGCAAGAGAGTGTGGGTGGACTTTGTAGCAACTAGCGACGAGGCGGGCCAGGAGCTGTAAACTGACCCCTGAAACCCAGAAATAGGCGATTACACACACACACACACACACACACACACACACACACACACATACACACACAAGAGCCAGGAGCTGCAACTTGACCTCTGGAACCACAATTAGGTGAGTACACACACAAATACACACATACACATGGGACAGGAGCTGCGAATCGACCCCTGCAACCACAAATAGGTGGTTACACACACACACACACACACACACACACACACACACACACAAACACACACACACACACACACACACACACACACACACACATACACACACACACACACACACACTCACACACACACACACACACACACACACACACACACACACACACACACACACACACACACACACAGTAGCGATCAGTAAAGAGGCGGGGCCAGGAGCTATAACTCGACCCTCGCAACCACAACTAGGTGAGTACACACAAGCACACACACTCTTCTGCTATGACATTTCCCCTACGATTTACGCAGGTTTCTTTATCCACCTGTTCACTCACCTGGGCCCTTGACTGCTCACCCACCAGGATAACGTCCCTGGTGGCGTCGTGGATGGGGATGTGTGAGAGGTAGAGGCCGTGGGAGGTGAGACCAGTGAGGCCATCTATGAGAGGCGACCCCACGAACAGTAGCGAGTCACTCTCAGGACACACCACCATCTGTCCCTTCAGCTCCATGTTCTGTAAGAAAACAATGTATACAGGCCTACTATATATGGGCCTAGGTATAGGCCTAATACATATGGGTCTAACATATATGGGCCTAGTATATATGGGACTAGCATGAATGGGCCTAGAATATAAGGGTCTAGCATGTATGGGTCTAGCATGTATGGGTCTAGCATGTATGAGTCTAGCATGTATGGGTCTAGCATGTATGGGTCTAGCATGTATGGGTCTAGCATGTATGGGTCTAGCATGTATGGGTCTAGCATGTATGGGTCTAGCATGTATGGGTCAAGCATGTATGGGTCTATCATGTATGGGTCTATCATGTATGGGTCTAGCATGTATGGGTCTAGCATGTATGGGTCTAGCATGTATGGGTCTAGCATGTATGGGTCTAGCATCTATAGACCAACCATATAGTACTCAGAACTCTCAAGTAAGGTACTTTTATTTTCCAGCTACGCACCTGTGAAATATTTTAGCAAAGGATCTGTGAATTTTCTGTATTCCACATTTAGATTATTATTATTTATAAACTGATAAAGCTACCCGTAAGCGAAACGTTTTAATAACGAACGATAACGTTTTTGTGTGCCCTTATCAACCACGTTTAAACTTTTATTTTCGCTTTTCTAAAGATATTTTTTTCATTAACGCGGACAGCTACCTGTGATCCCAGGTATAAATCACCTGGACCTGACTCCTGGTGGAGAGAAATACAGTACCTGCACTCAAAGAAGAAGGGCTTTCAATGTTCCAGTTATGAGGGTTATTTGAATCGTGAAGTCATCTCGCTTTTAGCAATACAGTTATTGAACGAATGACGGTGAATACATTTCCTCTTTTTAAGTCACCTTACCTTGGTGGGAGACAGCCGGTGTGTTGAAAAACAAAATCCTGCAAGTCAATACAAATTTAAAATAACCGAGCCGACTGGTTGGAAAAGGAATTAAATAATTCAGCTCCCCATTACAGTCATCTAAAAGCTATAATCACAATAATATTTAAAGAGGTGGACTGGTATGCCAGCGGAAGGTCTCAGTCGGATGACTAAAAGCTCCACCTGCGAGTCATTATACGAGTAGAACTCGCGTCGTTTCCTGACAAACATTATCTAACCTTCTCCATTATCAATATGAAAACAAGGGGTAGCTAACAACAGTCCCCTCAGTATCAAGAACAGCAAGGGGAAGTTAACAATAGTCCCCTCATCTAGCGCAACGAGGGGTAGCTAACAACAGTCCCCTCAGTATCAAGAACAGCAAGGGGAAGTTAACAATAGTCCCCTCATCTAGCGCAACGAGGGGTAGCTAACAACAGTCCCCTCAGTATCAAGAACAGCAAGGGGAAGTTAACAATAGTCCCCTCATCTAGCGCAACGAGGGGTAGCTAACAACAGTCCCCTCAGTATCAAGAACAGCAAGGGGAAGTTAACAATAGTCCCCTCATCTAGGGCAACAGTCCCCTCAGTATCAAGAACAGCAACAAAGGAGAGCAAACGACAGCTGGGAGAAGATAGATTTCGATAGCAAACGTTGATTTACGAACTCGTCTAATTTCAATAGTCTTTCATCATTATAATACACAAATACCCCGTACATAGGAGAGAGAAACTTAAGACACCGTTTCGGCTCTGACTTGGGCCTTTTACAAGTCGGTTGAAGTCCCGACTGAAGCGTCACAGAAAGCTTTTCTCTCTCCTATATGCGGGATATTTATGTATTGTTCCAGTTATGGTATTGTGCCATATTTCATATTTTTATTCCTATATATTATCTTTACGGGGAAGTGCACAACCAACCGGGGTCACAGAGCGCCTGACCTGCAAGTAGGATCAAGGACATTAGGTGCCACGAACTTTGTGGCAATATGCCAAGTAAAGGAGCAGCTACGATCAATACCTGAGGTACAGTTATTAATTGTATTAGTGTGACTTCGTAAATGGTGCAAGTCGGACCGAAACGTCGTCGAAAGAATCTATGTGCGGGTTTTCTGTATAATGTACCCGTTACGGTATTGGATAATATTCCAAATTTAGCATCTAGGGATGGCTGGGATAGCCTCGGATAGTGTGGGTTAAGCTTGGATAGGCTGGGATAGCCTAGGATAGTGTGGAATAGGCTAGGATAGGCTGGGATAACCTAGGAAAAAGTGGGATACGCTAGAAGAGTATTTTTCGTGAATTTTTTATCCGGTACCGAAAAATCACAAAATTTAAATTCTGTGGTATAGTTTTTTTTTGGAAATTGCTCTTAGATGTCGTGTCGGGCAATTCTGAAAAAAAAAAAAACTGTTACTGCCCAGGTTTAGTTTTGGAACCCGTAATGGGCAGGGAGAAAGTTTGGGCCAACTTTAATTAGAAAGTGTTAAAAGAAAGTATACCTTTTTCACACTAAGAATTCTGGGTGAAATGTTTGTCTCTCCTAAAAGGTTAAAATGTGTGTTAAAGGAAACGAAAATTTATAATAGTTACCCAATAATGTCACCCAGAATTACCTAATTTGTAGAGTAACTCATACATATGGGACAGTTGGATATCTGTTGTTCAAACGTCTACACAGTAGGCTTCTTCAGTCAAATGCAGAGGCATAAGGTGTAGTAGTGAAGATGATATAATCCGTCAGGTGGTCAGTCCCTCAGCCAAGAGCTGCTCTTCTCCAGGCTGAGGAACTGACTATCACAAATACTATTTACCCATGGTTGATTAATCACATCATTTTCACGTCACTACCACACTTGGTGCTTCTATATTTGACTGAAAAAGCCTTTTGTATAGGCGAAACGTTTCAACAATATAGATACCCAAACCATTCCAAGGGCGGAGTTAGAACCCGCGATCAGAGAGTCATACAACTCCAGACCGACGCGCTAGCCACTGTGTCACGATAGATATTCAACTGTGTCAACTGTCGTAATCATCCTCCCGGTATTTCATACCATTTTCGACTACACTGTTAGCTAATATATACAGCGTTATTACACTGACTCTAATGCAGGTTTCTAGTTCAATATTAACGACAGTTTTAGAGTATTAACGACAGTTTTAGAGTATTAACGACAGTTATAGAGTATTAACGACAGTTATAGAGTATTAACGACAGTTATAGAGTATTAACGACAGTTATAGAGTATTAACGACAGTTATAGAGTATTAACGACAGTTATAGAGTATTAACGACAGTTATAGAGTATTAACGACAGTTTTAGAGTATTAACGACAGTTTTAGAGTATTAACGACAGTTTTAGAGTATTAACGACAGTTTTAGAGTATTAACGACAGTTTTAGAGTATTAACGACAGTTTTAGAGTATTAACGACAGTTTTAGAGTATTAACGACAGTTTTAGAGTATTAACGACAGTTTTAGAGTATTAACGACAGTTTTAGAGTATTAACGACAGTTTTAGAGTATTAACGACAGTTATAGAGTATTAACGACAGTTATAGAGTATTAACGACAGTTATAGAGTATTAGCGACAGTTTTAGAATATTAACGATAGTTTTAGAGTATTAACGACAGTTTTAGAGTATTAACGACAGTTTTAGAGTATTAACGACAGTTTTAGAGTATTAACGACAGTTTTCGAATTTTAAAGATACTTCGTTCAGAAAATATTATCTTCTAAGAACTCTATATTTAGTCATATTAACACTAGCTCCATAGTCATTATTTACTTAAGGATTTCCATTATATGAGTGGGTTAGGTTAGGTTAGGTTAGGTTAGGTAAGGTTCACTAAGGTTTACCTGGAGCTTACCTGAAGAGGGTTTCGGGGGTCAACGCACCCGCGGTTCGGTCTGAGACCAGGCCTCATGGTGGGTCAGGGTCTGATCAACCAGGCTGTTACCGCTGTCTGCACGCAAGTTGACACACGAACCACAGCCCGGTTGGTCAGGTACTGACTTTAGGTGCCTGTCCAGCGCCTTCTTGAAGTCAGGGGTCTATTGGTAATCCCACTTAAGTATGCTGGTAGGCGGTTGAACAGTCTTGGCCCCTGGACAATAATCCTGTTCTCTCTCAATGTACTCGTGGAGCCCCTGCTTTTCATCGGGGGAATGTTGCATCTCCTGCCGAGTCTTTTGCATTCAGAGGAAGAGATTTTCGTGTGCAGGTTTGGTACCAAACCCTCCAGGACCTTCCAAGTGTATATTATCATGTATCTCTCTCGCCTGCGTTCCAGGGAATACAGATCAAGGACCTTCAACCGGTTCCAGTAATTTAGATAAGGTAATGAAAGGTTCGTCAGGAAACAAGACAAGTGTTTCCTGACGCGGGTCTTAGATAATGACCCGCCGTTGGAGCTTTTAGTCATCTGACCGAGGCCTTCCACTGGCTTACCGGGCCACCCCTTTAAAAATTATGCTCATAGTTATAACCAATTCTCTCATATGAGTAACAGTAACATTGTGTCAAAAGTCGTTAATTACATGAAACGTTTCGCCACTAGTGGCTTCCTCAGTTCTCTTCAGGACCGAAGAAGCCTTTCATGGCGAAACGTTTCTTCTGATAAATGTCCTGAACTGTGAAGTGCCTTTTTCCACGGATTGTCGATATCACCACGCTTGTTATTTTATTCAAACTTATAGCCATTTCTAGATAATTACACATGCAGTATGATGCATTTATTGTCAATGTTTCGCTCACATAGCTTGCTTTATCAAGTCACAAACGGATCTACCCGAGGAGAGACAGGTATCGGTAGGCTCGCCAGGACACCCTGCGTCTGGTCGTTTCCATGTGGTGATCCAGCCACTGGAAGAGATCATGTGTGTAGTGACGAGAAGATCCAGCCACTGGAAGAGATCATGTGTGTAGTGACGAGAAGATCCAGCCACTGGAAGAGATCATATGTGTAGTGACGAGAAGATCCAGCCACTGGAAGAGATCATGTGTGTAGTGACGAGAAGATCCAGCCACTGGAAGAGATCATATGTGTAGTGACGAGAAGATCCAGCCACTGGAAGAGATCATATGTGTAGTGACGAGAAGATCCAGCCACTGGAAGAGATCATATGTGTAGTGACGAGAAGATCCAGCCACTGGAAGAGATCATATGTGTAGTGACGAGAAGATCCAGCCACTGGAAGAGATCATATGTGTAGTGACGAGAAGATCCAGCCACTGGAAGATATCATGTGTGTAGTGACGAGAAGATCCAGCCACTGGAAGAGATCATATGTGTAGTGACGAGAAGATCCAGCCACTGGAAGAGATCATATGTGTAGTGACGAGAAGATCCAGCCACTGGAAGAGATCATATGTGTAGTGACGAGAAGATCCAGCCACTGGAAGAGATCATATGTGTAGTGACGAGAAGATCCAGCCACTGGAAGAGATCATATGTGTAGTGACGAGAAGATCCAGCCACTGGAAGAGATAATATGTGTAGTGACGACAAGATCCAGCCACTGGAAGAGATCATATGTGTAGTGACGAGAAGATCCAGCCACTGGAAGAGATAATATGTGTAGTGACGAGAAGACTCAAAGAGGATAAACACACGTTTGAGGAGAGACTGGATTCGAGAAAAACTTGATATATTAGACATGTGCAACACTTGGATATCATTAATGAGGAAACGTTTCGCCACACATTTGGATTTGTCAAATGTGATACCACCTTCGACTGGTGCACCTCTCCTGCCTACAGTATATAAGCCACTTCTTCACATATGCTGTATTCTTTTTAAGATTGATGGATTGACTCAAGAAATCGTAGTGACACGATTGCAAATAAACCATGGATTGATTACATCGACTCAAGGCTGAGGAACTGATTACCTCAAACTCCTCCTGTTCACCATTTCTCCTTTGTATGGGCTGATGAAGCCACTGTGTGGCGAAATGTTTCCTCATTAAAGATACTCAAGTGTTGCACATGTGTCTAATTTATCAACTTGTCGGTTCTCTGAATCATTCAGCGAGAACTTCCCTAGCCTTGGTCAGTAGGCCTCCTGCAGTGTTCTTCCATACTATGCCCGTTTGTGTGGGGGACAGCCATCAATACCCCATCTGCCAATAACTTCAACTATGAACATCAAAATGGTATACAATACCGACAGGTTGGTAGGTAAGACACATAGGCAACAGTTAGGCAACTTTATTCCGAAACGTTTCGCCTACACAGTAGGCTTCTTCAGTCGAATACAGAAAATAGGCAGGAACAGTAGAGATATGAAGACGATGTAATCAGTCCATCACCCATCTACGACTTCATGGGTGATGGACTGATTACATCGTCTTCACATCTCTACTGTTCCTGCCTATTTTCTGTATTCGACTGAAGAAGCCTACTGTGTAGGCGAAACGTTTCGGAATAAAGTTGCCTAACTGTTGCATATGTGTCTTACCTAACAACTTCAACTATGTTGAAAGTGGAATAAAATACCGACAAGTTGATGTGCAACAGTTGGGTAACTGTGTTGACGCATCTATTTCATTACTACTGCTGGCTCAGTATGTGACTGAAGAAGCCTACTATATAGGCGAAACGTTCATCAATAAGATACTCAACTGTTGCACATGTGTCAATCTTCAGCTATGTTGTCCTGGTTGATGATTAGTGATGATTCTAAGGTTTTTCTCAAGTATCTTCTTAGATGAGTTGTGTCCCGTAATAATTAGCTGTGGAAATTTGTGCATAGTTGTTGTTCAAGTTGTCCATTCTGTTGGCATATTTGTGTTCAGAAATACGTGTGTGGATGTCTCTTGATATTTCTCCCACATATTTGGTTACAGTCGATGCAAGAGATTTTGTATACCCCTACCATGGTTTAGACTCACGAAATCCTGGTGACACGATTGCAAGCAAACCGTACTACAGGTGGGGCTTGAACCCGCTCCTCTTCAGAATTTCCCAAAAACGAACCATCGGAAAAAATAGTTGTGACAACTCCTGATTTGTATTAGAACCATTATCATTTAATGGTTTGTAAATGGTCCAAGTCGGTCCGAAACATCGTCTTAAGCTCCTCTCTTCTATGTGCGGGTTATTTGTGTATCGTTCCAGTCACGGTAATGTGACTTTTTTTCTTATTTAACCCCACATCTCAACACCCTAGCATTAACTTCTTTTACAACCACATTTAAAATTAAATTAAACAACCATGGTGACGTTTAAGCCCTACTTTTAATGGGAAATCTCTCTCCTACTTACCGTTATCTGAACATGTTCCACATATTTGCAACATCTGCCTTGAACATTAAAATGGTATGAAATACCGACAGGTTGTTAGGTAAGACACATATGCAACAGTTAGGTATCTTTATTTCGAAACGTTTTAATGGGAAATCTCTCTCCTACTTACCGTTATCTGAACTACTGTGTAGGTGAAACGTTTCGAAATAAAGATACCTAACTGTTGCATATGTGTCTTACCTAACAACATCTGCCTTAATTCTCCTGATCCATCATAAGTCATTACTAAATGCAAAATTTCTACAGCAAGTTCTCTACCTTTATCTAAGAAATGTTGACTTAAGTGCTGAAATGTAAACACACCCCCGACCCATTCCTAAACTTCCTTGTTCCTCTGCAATCCTGTTCTCTGTCTTATCTTTAATTACTTCAGTAATAACTACCATACACTTTTCCCGATATATTCAACATGCTTATTTCCTCATATCTTTTGCATTCTCCTTTATACCGTTCTTCCTTACACAAAGTAACTACGCACGTTCTCTGCCAATTCATATGTATCTTCCCTCCTTTCACACAAAAACAGAAAAAATACACTAACTACTCCAAAACGATAACCCTCTTAACATTTGTCTTTGGATTAATTGTATCCCATCTGCTTCACTCCATTTCATTCTGCCCACTCCAAACGCTCTTTCCCATACGCGTATCTTAGTTTTTTTTCTCATTCATACATGTTATACCTACCTACCCAATGCATGAAATCACTGCCTCACTGTCATCATAAGTATTTAACGACTTAAAATATTCCCTCTATCTTCCCAGTACATCCATCTCCCCATCTAATAACTTTTCTCTATTGTTTTTGTCTGTTAAATCCATTTGATCCTAGGCTCAGTTCGTTGATCTTACACAAAACCTTTTTCCTGTTCTCAACAAAATTTGTTGGAAAAAAAAACTCACCCAATCTTTCGTTGGCTTTCCTTTTGCAGTCAGTTAACACTCTTTTAACCTGTGCTTTGTTCTCCATATTTCTGCCTTTCAATTTCATGCAACACTTTTATATTGCCAAGAAACCCTATTATATATTAACGTTTTCTCCTTTATCATCCTCTTTACCTCATAATTCCACCAGTCTCTTCCCTCCCTCACTCACGATCCTGGGTTAGGTAAGGTTTGTCAGGAAACAGGACAAGTGTTTCTTGACGCGGGGCTTAGTTATATGATGACCCGCAGCTGGAGGTTTTGGCCATCTGATTGAGGCCTTCCACTGGCTTACCAGTCCACCCTATTAAAAATTATTATTATGATTATAAGTATTAGACATATACAGTATTCCATACTAACAAACTTCTGCTTCACAATCTAACACTGAATTCTTAAATATATCCACTACCTCTTTGACACTCTAGCTCATCTCTCTAGCTCATCTTCCTCTGAAATGTTAAGTATATATTACCCATTACTATATCCTCATTTAATAACTTTCACTGCTCTCTTATCCACTAGTGGAATTCTCTCTGTATCCCATCCACCTCTTACTCTCTCTGCTACCGGAAAAAAATCACGTGATATACGTGTTATCCCTTAAATTACATGTTCATCCCTCTTGATACACTTCCCGAATTTTGCTCATCAACCTTTTATCTGCCAATAATTAGTCTAACAAATTACCGTCATTACGTACTAAATCGTATCTCGTATAATTATTTATCCTCTTTCTTAATATACATAATACCTATTAACAAAGCTTCTTTTCTCTAAACGATGCCACCATCATCATTCACCTACTACTACTACTACACACACACACACACACACACACACATATACATATATATACACACATACATATATATATATATATATATATATATATATATATATATATATATATATATATATATATATATATATATATATATATATATATATAAATTATCACACTGGCCGATTCCCACCAAGGCAGGGTGTCCCGAAAAAGAAAAACTTTCACCATCATTCACTCCATCACTGTCTTGCCAGAAGGGTGCTTTACACTACAGTTTTTAAACTGCAACATTAACACCCCTCCTTCAGAGTGCAGGCACTGTACTTCCCATCTCCAGGACTCAAGTCCGGCCTGCCGGTTTCCCTGAACCAATTCATAAATGTTACTTTGCTCACACTCCAACGGCACGACAAGTATTAAAAACCATTTGTCTCCATTCACTCATATCAAACACGCTCACGCATGCCTGCTGGAAGTCCAAGCACACAAAACCTCCTTTACCCCCTCCCTCCAACCTTTCCTAGGCCGACCCCTACCCCGCCTTCCTTCCACTACAGACTGATACACTCTTGAAGTCATTCTGTTTCGCTCCATTCTCTTTACATGTCCGAACAGCCTCAACAACCCTTCCTCAGCCCTCTGGACAACAGTTTTGGTAATCCCGCACCTCCTCCTAACTTCCAAACTACGAATTCTCTGCATTATATTTACACCACACATTGCCCTCAGACATGACATCTCCACTGCCTCCAGCCTTCTCCTCGCTGCAACATTCATCACCCATGCTTCACACCCATATAAGAGCGTTGGTAAAACTATACTCTCATACATTCCCCTCTTTGCCTCCAAGGACAAAGTTCTTTGTCTCCACAGACTCCTAAGTGCACCACTCACCCTTTTCCCCTCATCAATTCTATGATTCACCTCATCTTTCATAGACCCATCCGCTGACACGTCCACTCCCAAATATCTGAATACATTCACCTCCTCCATACTCTCTCCCTCCAATCTGATATCCAATCTTTCATCACCTAATCTTTTTGTTATCCTCATAACCTTACTCTTTCCTGTATTCACTTTTAATTTTCTTCTTTTGCATACCCTACCAAATTCATCCACCAATCTCTGCAACTTCTCTTCAGAATCTCCCAAGAGCACAGTGTCATCAGCAAAGAGCAACTGTGACAACTCCCACTTTGTGTGATTCTTTATCTTTTAACTCCACGCCTCTTGACAAGACCCTCGCATTTACTTCTCTTACAACCCCATCTATAAATATATTAAACAACCACGGTGACATCACACATCCTTGTCTAAGGCCTACTTTTACTGGGAAATAATTTCCCTCTTTCCTACATACTCTAACTTGAGCCTCACTATCCTCGTAAAAACTCTTCACTGCTTTCAGTAACCTAACTCCTACACCATACACCTGCAACATCTGCCACATTGCCCCCCTATCCACCCTGTCATACGCCTTTTCAAAATCCATAAATGCCACAAAGACCTCTTTAGCCTTATCTAAATACTGTTCACTTATATGTTTCACTGTAAACACCTGGTCCATACACCCCCTACCTTTCCTAAAGCCTCCTTGTTCATCTGCTATCCTATTTTCCGTCTTACTCTTAATTCTTTCAATAATAACTCTACCATACACTTTACCAGGTATACTCAACAGACTTATCCCCCTATAATTTTTGCACTCTCTTTTATCCCCTTTGCCTTTATACAAAGGAACTATGCATGCTCTCTGCCAATCCCTAGGTACCTTACCCTCTTCCATACATTTATTAAATAATTGCACCAACCACTCCAAAACTATATCCCCACCTGCTTTTAACATTTCTATCTTTATCCCATCAATCCCGGCTGCCTTACCCCCTTTCATTTTACCTACTGCCTCACGAACTTCCCTCACACTCACAACTGGCTCTTCCCCACTCCTACAAGATGTTATTCCTCGTTGCCCTATACACGAAATCACAGCTTCCCTAACTTCATCAACATTTAACAATTCCTCAAAATATTCCCTCCATCTTCCCAATACCTCTAACTCTCCATTTAATAACTCTCCTCTCCTATTTTTAACTGACAAATCCATTTGTTCTCTAGGCTTCCTTAACTTGTTAATCTCACTCCAAAACTTTTTCTTATTTTCAACAAAATTTGTTGACAACATCTCACCCACTCTCTCATTTGCTCTCTTTTTACATTGCTTCACCACTCCCTTAACCTCTCTTTTTTTCTCCATATACTCTTCCCTCCTTGCATCACTTCTACTTTGTAAAAACTTCTCATATGCTAACTTCTCCCTTACTACTCTCTTTACATCATCATTTCACCAATCGCTCCTCTTCCCTCCCGCACCCACTTTCCTGTAACCTCAAACTTCTGCTGAACACTCTAACACTACATTTTTATACCTACCCCATACCTCTTCGACCCCATTGCCTATGCTCTCATTAGCCCATCTATCCTCCAATAGCTGTTTATGACTTACCCTAACTGCCTCCTCTTTTAGTTTATAAACCTTCACCTCTCTCTTCCCTGATGCTTCTATTCTCCTTGTATCCCATCTACCTTTTAATCTGTGTAGCTACAACTAGAAAGTGATCTGATATATCTGTGGCCCCTCTATAAACATGTACATCCTGAAGTCTACTAAACAGTCTTTTATCTACCAATACATAATCCAACAAACTACTGTCATTTCGCCCTACATCATATCTTGTATACTTATTTATCCTCTTTTTCTTAATATATAGATTACCTATAACTAAACCCTTTTCTATACAAAGTTCAATCATTTACACCTGGCACCCCAAACTTACCTACCACACCCTCTCTAAAAGTTTCTCCTACTTTAGCATTCAGGTACCCTATCACAATTACTCTCTCACTTGGTTCAAAGGCTCCTATACATTCACTTAACATCTCCCAAAATCTCTCTCTCTCCTCTGCATTCCTCTCTTCTCCAGGTGCATACACGCTTATTATGACCCACTTTTCGCATCCAACCTTTACTTTAATCCACATAATTCTTGAATTTACACATTCATATTCTCTTTTCTCCTTCCATAACTGATCCTTCAACATTACTGCCACCCCTTCCTTTGCTCTAACTCTCTCAGATACTGCAGATTTAATCCCATTTATTTCCCCCCAATGAAACTCTCCTACCCCCTTCAGATTTATTTCACTTAGGGCCAGGACATCCAACTTCTTTTCATTCATAACATCAGCAATCATCTGTTTCTTGTCATCTGCACTACATCCACGCACATTCAAGCATCCCAGTTTTATAAAGCTTTTCTTCTTCTCTTTTTTAGTAAATATCTAAAGGAGAAGGGGTTACTAGCCCATTGCTCCCGGCATTTTAGTCGCCTCATACGACACGCATGGCTTACGGAGGAAAGATTCTTTTCCACTTCCCCATGGACAATAGAAGAAATAAAGAAGAACAAGAGCTATTTAGAAAAAGGAGAAAAACCTAGATGTATGTATATATATATGCATGTGCGTGTCTGTGAAGTGTGACGAAAGTGTAAGTAGGAGTAGCAAGATATCCCTGTAATCTAGCGTGTTTATGAGACAGAAAAAGAAACCAGAAATCCTACCATCTTGCAAAACAGTTACAGGTTTCTGTTTCACAGTCATCTGGCAGGACCGTAGTACTTCCCTGGGTGGTTGCTGTCTACCAACCTACTACCATATATATATATATATATATATATATATATATATATATATATATATATATATATATATATATATAGGCTAATGCATGCAGGGGATGAGATGAAAAGCTGTAAGCCTTCTTCCTGAAAGCTGGCTGCCTTGGATCAAAACGTGTAGCGCATGCTGCACGCCAAGGTATTGGTCCAGTGTGGATAGATTGGTAAAGCACTGCGTACCTTGTCCTAAGGTTCGTAGGTTCGAGTCTCCTTCAGCCAGAGATCAGTGTTTGTGTATATTTCGCATGCTCTCGCGAATTCCTTGCATTGTTCAAATCTCTAGTAAGGCTGATGCATGCAGGGGATGAGATGAAAAGCTGTAAGCCTTCTTCCTGAAAGCTGGCTGCCTTGGATCAAAACGTGTAGCGCATGCTGCACGCCAAGGTATTGGTCCAGTGTGGATAGATTGGTAAAGCACTGCGTACCTTGTCCTAAGGTTCGTAGGTTCGAGTCTCCTTCAGCCAGAGATCAGTGTTTGTGTATATTTCGCATGCTCTCGCGAATTCCTTGCATATATATATGTATATATGTATATATATATATGCATGCAATAAGATCACGATAAACAGGTGATTTTAGAATATGCAAAACAACCAATTTTAGAATATGCAAAACAACCAATATGAAAAAACAGTGAAATTCCAAGCGTTTTCGTGGCTTTTCACATTATCAAGGAACTAGTTCCTTGATAATGTGAGAAGTCACAAAAACGCTTGGAGTTTCACTATTCTTTCACAGTCGCTGTGTTGAATGTGTGTGTGTGTGTGTGTGTGTGTGTGTGTGTGTGTGTGTGTGTGTGTGTGTGTGTGTGTGTGTGTGTGTGTGTGTGTGTGTGTGTGTGTGTGTATATATATATATATATATATATATATATATATATATATATATATATATATATATATATATATATATATATATATAATATGCAAAACAAGCACTCTGAAAGAATAGAGAAATTCCAAGCGCTTTTGTGACTACTCACATTATCAAGGAACTATGAAAGTGAAGCATCCAAGGAAGCTATATAAGGGGTCCGGCCAGCACCTCACTATCAGATCCCACAACAGTTAAACACGTGACGCGCGGCGACCCAACTTGGATATGTCCTTTGCACAACTCACCCCCAAGCTATTCTACCCAAGAAAATTTAAAAATTATTTGTCCAGTGCATTATTAAATTCTTCCCAAATTCTATTAATTATAAATGGATCTAATTTATATAAACCAGGGGAAATATTCATATTATTGTCAAAACTGCTTTTTATGAAACAAGATTCAATTATATTCCTGTCGACCATGGACTTGCTTGATACTACTTTCTCAACTTTTTGAAAATCAATTGGATGGTTAAAATCTCTTACATGACTAAATAGAGCATTGGAATCTTGTCCAGTTCTAATGCTATATTTATGTTGTTTTAATCTTAGTTCGAGATTTTTACCAGTTTGACCGTAATAAACTTTATCGCAAATTTTACAAGGAATCTTATAGACACATCCATCAGCATTTTGGGGGGAATTCTTTATCAAAAGTTTTTTTACTGTATCAAGATTTTTGAATACAACTTTAATATTAAAAGTCTTAAGAAGAGAAGGCATATCAGCCAAGTTTTCATGGTAAGGGAGAACCAACATATTTTTAGTTGAATATGGCTGGTTGCCCCTTTTTGGATTATAAAAAGTGTTTCTAGCAACTTTAAAAGATTTATCAATTACATTTCTTGGGTATTTTAAATCATTACCTATTTCATAAATTTTTAATATTTCCTCATCTATAAACTCAGGACTACAAATTCGTAAAGCTCTCAAAAACATTGATGAGAAAACAGACAGTTTGACTCTATCTTGATGCGAGGAATAATAGTGGACATAGGAAAAGTTATTTGTAGGTTTTCTGTAAATTTTAAATTTGAATTCATTATTACCCTTAATAATTAAAACATCTAGAAAAGGCAATGAGTTATTTTCTTCAAACTCAACAGTAAAGTTTATAGAATGGGCTAAGCTATTTAATTTTCCAAGAAAATGGTGTATATCTACATTTTTGGGCATAAGACACAAAATATCATCAACATATCTGAACCATTTAGCTCTATTAGGGAGGATTGTGTTAAGCAACCTTGTTTCAAAAAATTCCATGTATAGGTTACTAAGAACAGGTGAAAGAGGATTTCCCATTGCCATACCAAACTTCTGAGTGTAAAACTTATCATTAAATACAAATTTTGCATCAACAATGCAAAGTTTAATAAGTTTAATGATAGTAGGAAGTGGCAATGGTAAATCATAGTTAACGAGTTCTTCAGATAAGAAACTTAATAAATCATCAACAGGAACTTTCGTAAACAAGGAATTAACATCAAAACTAACCATGTTAAAATCATTTAAGTCAGTCAAGGAGCTTAATTTATCAACCAAGTCTATGTTGTTTTTAACATTAAAGTTAGAAATTTTGCCAACAACAGGGCTCAAAATATCAACAAGCCATTTGGATAATTTATATGAAACTGACCCTATGAAGCTAATAATTGGTCTGACTAGATTCCCTGGTTTGTGTGTTTTTATTAGTCCATACATGTAAGGCAAAGATGGATTAGTGGAAGTAAATTGTTTGACTAATTCATCTTTGCCATTCAGTAGAAGTTTTATTGTTTTATTGAAATTGCTGTTAACGGTTTCTAGGGGATTTTTCCTAAGTTTAGAATAGGTTTCAGTATCATCTAAGAGATTATTAATTTTTTCTTGGTAATCATTTTCTTTCATAATTACTATTGCATTTTTTTGTCTGCTTTAGTAAGGCGCAAATTTTTATTGTTATTAAGTGTATCATAAGACTTAAAGAATCTTTGAGGGCAATTGGGAATGTTTGGTTTTAACATAGAGCTGTATACTAATATTAATTTCATCATAAACTTAGGAAAAATCCCCTAGAAACCGTTAACAGCAATTTCAATAAAACAATAAAACTTCTACTGAAAGGCAAAGATGAACTAGTCAAACAATTTACTTCCACTAATCCATCTTTACCTTACATGTATGGACTAATAAAAACACACAAACCAGGGAATCCAGTCAGACCAATTATTAGCTCCATAGGGTCAGTTTCATATAAATTATCCAATTGGCTTGTTGATATTTTGAGCCCTATTGTTGGCAAAATTTCTAGCTTTAATGTTAAAAACAACATAGACTTGGTTGATAAATTAAGCTCCTTGACTGACTTAAATGATTTTAACATGGTTAGTTTTGATGTTACTTCCTTGTTTACGAAAGTTCCTGTTGATGATTTATTAAGTTTCTTATCTGAAGAACTCGTTAACTATGATTTACCATTGCCAGTTCCTACTATCATTAAACTTATTAAACTCTGCATTGTTGATGCAAAATTTGTATTTAATGATAAGTTTTACACTCAGAAGTTTGGTATGGCAATGGGAAATCCTCTTTCACCTGTTCTTAGTAACCTATACATGGAATTTTTTGAAACAAGGTTGCTTAACACAATCCTCCCTAATAGAGCTAAATGGTTCAGATATGTTGATGATATTTTGTGTCTTATGCCCAAAAATGTAGATATACACCATTTTCTTGGAAAATTAAATAGCTTAGCCCATTCTATAAACTTTACTGTTGAGTTTGAAGAAAATAACTCATTGCCTTTTCTAGATGTTTTAATTATTAAGGGTAATAATGAATTCAAATTTAAAATTTACAGAAAACCTACAAATAACTGTTCCTATGTCCACTATTATTCCTCGCATCAAGATAGTCAAACTGTCTGTTTTCTCATCAATGTTTTTGAGAGCTTTACTAATTTGTAGTCCTGAGTTCATAGATGAGGAAATATCCAAAATTTATGAAATAGGTAATGATTTAAAATACCCAAGAAATGTAATTGATAAATCTTTTAAAGTTGCTAGAAACACTTTTTATAATCCAAAAAGGGGCAACCAGCCTTATTCAACTAAAGATATGTGGGTTCTCCCTTACCATGAAAACTTGGTTGATATGCCTTCTCTTCTTAAGACTTTTAATATTAAAGTTGTATTCAAAAATCTTGATACAGTAAAAAAAAACTTTTGATAAAGAATTCCCCCCAAAATGCTGATGGATGTGTCTATAAGATTCCTTGTAAAAATTGCGATAAAGTTTATTACGGTCAAACTGGTAAAAATCTCGAACTAAGATTAAAACAACATAAATATAGCATTAGAACTGGACAAGATTCCAATGCTCTATTTAGTCATGTAAGAGATTTTAACCATCCAATTGATTTTCAAAAAGTTGAGAAAGTAGTATCAAGCAAGTCCATGGTCGACAGGAATATAATTGAATCTTGTTTCATAAAAAGCAGTTTTGACAGTAATATGAATATTTCCTTTGGTTTATATAAATTAGATCCATTTATAATTAATAGAATTTGGGAAGAATTTAATAATACACTGGACAAATAATTTTTAAATTTTCTAGGGTAGAATAGCTTGGGGGTGAGTTGTGCAAAGGACCTATCCAAGTTGGGTCGCCGCGCGTCACGTGTTTAACCGTTGTGGGATCTGATAGTGAGGTGCTGGCCGGACCCCTTATATAGCTTCCTTGGATGCTTTACTTTCATAGTTCCTTGATAATGTGAGTAGTCACGAAGGCGCTTGGAGTTTCTCTATTCTTTCAGAGTGGTTGTTTTGCATATTTTGAAATCACCTGTTTACTGTGATCTTATTGCATATATATATATATATATATATATATATATATATATATATATATATATATATATATATATATATATATATATATATCAACAACAACACTGCGACTTGCCGAGGGCTGAAACCCATGTTTTTGTCCCGCCTTATGGTGAGCGAAAATCACAAGGCGCTCTAACCCACACAGTTCGACTGTCCTTAATCCGCCTCTAAAGATTTTATGTTGGGTGGATCAGCGAGCTCACAGGAAGTCTGGGTAAATTGACCAAAAACTACACTGAGAGGGTTATTCAGATCACTATAATCAGAGTCGCCAGAAATTTTCTCATATCTCCTTACAAACAAAATCTCTCTGCCTCTCTCCCTCACTATCTCTCCCTCTTTTACTATCCCTCCCTTTCTCTCTCTCTCTCTCTCTCTCTCTCTCTCTCTCTCTCTCTCTCTCTCTCTCTCTCTCTCTCTCTCTCTCTCTCTCTCTCTCTCTCTCTTTGGTCTCATCCCCAGTCAGTTCCAGTCTTCCAGCCTTCATTTTTCCACTCTTGAATTTACACTACTTACACAGTCCTTCCACACAGTCATCATTCTTACTTTCTTCTCCTCCTCTCTTTTTTTCCTCTTCCTCTTCTTTTTCCTCTTTCTTCCTCTTCTTTTTTCTCTTCTTTTTCTTTCGCTTCGTATTTTTATCATCTTCCTCTTCCTCTCTCTCCTTGTCCCTCTTTTTCTCCTCTTTCTTCTTCTCCTTCTCCACCCCCTCCTCGTCCCTCTTTATCTCCTCTTTCTCATCATTTACCCCTCCTTGTCCCCCTTTATTTCCTCCTATTCCTCTTCCTCCTCCTCCCACTAAATTCTCAACACTCCCACACATTCCTGCTTCCACTCTCCCTCAATTAGAAGCCCTTAGTAACCCGGCCAACACCCAGGGAGCCAACATGTCCAGCCCCCTTTCCTTGTTCTCAGCCCCACCCCTCTCTCCCAGTCCAGCTCCAATCCCCCATTCATTCCCCAGCCCCTTCACCTAATTCTAGCTACACACCTTCCCTTTCTACCATTCCCAGCACCCCCAATTACCCCAATTCGAGCGCCATGTTTTCCAGTCATGTATCCAGTTTTGGTCCAACACTTACCCCTCTCCCTCGATTCAACCCCACCACCAACATTTCGCTCTAAGAAGAGCTTTAAGGATTAATCGCTGTTCCAATCTGCATCGTACCATATTTTCCGGCATATAAGGCGCACGTTTTCTTGACAAAATGTCTTGGAAAATCAGCCTGCGCCTTATATGCTCAAGGTCAGGGTAAAGGATAGGCTTTGGATTATGATTGAATAGTTATTTACTGACGTTGCGTTACAACCGCTCGTGCGATTCATATGCCAGAAAATACTACATTTCTTCTTAATTCCTGTGGACAGAGCAATTGTCACTCACTGATCAGCAAGTGTAAAGAGAGCAAAAGGAGATAGGCGAGAAGAATTAAATAGTAAGAGGATCAGGCAGGACTAAAATGAGACCTGGACAGGCTGCAAGCCTGTCCAGGTCTCACCATATACAAAGTCATGAAGATCGCGGAAGACCAAAGACGACTGCAGAGTATAGGCTAGGTAGCCAAAGACTGCAAACGTCACTCAGGGAAGAGGGTCTTGGGATGAGTATAATACCGAGCACATCTCCTGATGTGCACATCAATCAGGTAACTGCTGCAGCTTATAGGCGCCTGGCAAAACTGTGAATAACGTTCTGATACCTAAGTAAGGAGTCGTTCAAGACACTGTACACCGTGTACGTCAGGCCCGTATTGGGGTATGTAGCACCAGTTTGGAACCCACAACTGGTCAAGCACGTCAAGAAATTAGATAAAGTGCAAAGGTTTGCAACAAGAGTAGTCCCAGTGCTAAGGTTAAGGAAAATCGGCCTCACGACATTGGAGGACAGGAGGGTTAGGGAAGACATGATAACGACATATAAAATACTGTCAGGAATTAACAGGATGTTTCAGAGATAGGACACAGAAGCAAGGGGTCTCAGCTAGCAGTTGAAGACTCGGATAAGTCAAAGGGATGTTAGGAAGTATTTCATCAGTCATAGAGTTGTCAGGAAGTGGAATAGTCTGGCAAGTGACGTAGTGGAGGCAGGAACCATAGTTTTAAAGCGAGGTTTGATAAAGCTCATGGAGCAGGGAGAGAGAGGACCTAGTAGAGATGAGTGAAGAGGCGGGTCCAGGAGTTATGATTCGACCCCCAGCAACCAAAAGGAGGGGTAAAAATAGGTGAGTACGCGCGCGCGGGCACGCGCGTACAAGCACACACACACACACACACACACACACACACACACACACACACACACACACACACACAGCTTTAAGACGAGGTATGATAAAGCTCATGTAGCAGGGAGAGAGAGGACTTAGTAGCGTTCAGTGTACAGGCGGGGCCAGGAGCTGAGTCTCGACCCCTGCAACTACAATTAGGCGAGTACAATTAGGCGAGTACAATTAGGTGAGTACACAAACACACACACATTAAAGAGGCCAAGTGTCTTTCGAGTGCCCTTGTCAACTAGTAACTACTACTACTACTACTACTGCTACTACACACGCAGCCAGGTCACACTGGTGCGCCAGGTCACACTAGTGCACCAGGTCACACTAGTGCGCCAGGTCACTGGTGCACCATGCCACACTAGTGCACCAGGCCACACTAGTGCACCAGGTCACACTAGTGCACCAGGTCACACTAGTGCACCAGGCCACACTTAATCATCCACTACCTACCAACTTCTTACTAACCAACATTTATCTCTCGCTGGAACTACTGAATTATATATTTTAAAAAAAACATTCATTCGCCACTATGAGAAGAGGTGGTATGACGTGAGAGGTTAGTGGAAGAGGGGTTAGTGGAAGAGGGGTTAGTGGAAGAGGGGTTAGTGGAAGAGGGGTTAGTGGAAGAGGGGTTAGTGGAAGAGGGGTTAGTGGAAGAAGGGTTAGTGGAAGAGGGGTTAGTGGAAGAGGGGTTAGTGGAAGAGGGGTTAGTGGAAGAGGGGTTAGTGGAAGAGGGGTTAGTGGAAGAGGGGTTAGTGGAAGAGGGGTTAGTGGAAGAGGGGTTAGTGGAAGAGGGGTTAGTGGAAGAGGGGTTAGTGGAAGAGGGGTTAGTGGAAGAGGGGTTAGTGGAAGAAGGGTTAGTGGAAGAGGGGTTAGTGGAAGAGGGGTTAGTGGAAGAGGGGTTAGTGGAAGAGGGGTTAGTGGAAGAGGGGTTAGTGGTAGAGGGGTTAGTGGAAGAGGGGTTAGTGGAAGAGGGGTTAGTGGAAGAGGGGTTAGTGGAAGAGGGGTTAGTGGAAGAGGGGTTAGTGGAAGAGGGGTTAGTGGAAGAGGGGTTAGTGAAAGAGGGGTTAGTGGAAGAGGGGTTAGTGGAAGAGGGGTTAGTGGAAGAGGGGTTAGTGGAAGAGGGGTTAGTGGAAGAGGGGTTAGTGGAAGAGGGGTTAGTGGAAGAGGGGTTAGTGGAAGAGGGGTTAGTGGAAGAGGGGTTAGTGGAAGAGGGGTTAGTGGAAGAGGGGTTAGTGGAAGAGGGGTTAGTGGAAGAGGGGTTAGTGGAAGAGGGGTTAGTGAAAGAGGGGTTAGTGGAAGAGGGGTTAGTGTAAGAGGGGTTAGTGGAAGAGGGGTTAGTGGAAGAGGGGTTAGTGGAAGAGGGGTTAGTGGAAGAGGGGTTAGTGAAAGAGGGGTTAGTGAAAGAGGGGTTAGTGGAAGAGGGGTTAGGGGAAGAGGGGTGAGGGTAAGAGGGGTTAGTGGAAGAGGGGTTAGTGAAAGAGGGGTTAGTGAAAGAGGGGTTAGTGGAAGAGGGGTTAGTGGAAGAGGGGTTAGTGGAAGAGGGGTTAGTGGAAGAGGGGTCAGTGGAAGAGGGGTTAGTGGAAGAGGGGTTAGTGGAAGAGGGGTTAGTGGAAGAGGGGTTAGTGGAAGAGGGGTTAGTGGAAGAGGGGTTAGTGGAAGTGGGGTTAGTGGAAGAGGGGTTAGTGGAAGAAGGGTTAGTGGAAGAGGGGTTAGTGGAAGTGGGGTTAGTGGAGAAGGGTTAGTGAAAGAGGGGTTAGTGGAAGAGGGGTTAGTGGAAGAGGGGCTACTTAAGGAGAGAATAATGAAGGTAACTAATAAAGGTGAGGTGTTTAGTGTGGATACAAAATCGACGACAATGTTGGTCCAGTAAGTTAGTTTCTGTCGAAACATCAAAAAACATAATTTAACATTAAAGGCGAAATTGTCAACGAGAAGGTCAGTTCGAATGCGCAGACCAGCGCGGATATTAGATTATTCGTGCTCTCTGGCAGAGTAAACATTAACCCTCTGCTAAATATTAAAACCATCTAGGAGTCTTTCAGAGACGTGCCGGGTGCTTTTCCGTATGACATTTGCATGTAAATTGTGTGTGGACAATTAATAAACATGTGAGCGAGGTTTCCCACACCCAAGAGCGATGGGAAGATGTTAGTCAGGAGCCTAAAAGCAGTTTGATGGGATATACTTTTTCTTTGGACTCGGGCAATGTTGTGATGTAAATGGGTTACAAAACCTTGAAGATGAGAAATGAGACACTTCTGCAACACTTGGGAATCTTTATTGAGGAAACGTTTCGCCAGCCAGTGGCTTCTTCAGTGCAACACAGTTTTTCTCTTCACTGGCTGGCGAAACGTTTCCACAAGACTCCCAAATTACACACGTATCTCACGTGGTATGGTTTGCAAACAAACCATACCACGGGGGGGATTGAACCCGCGGTCAGAGTCTCAAAACTCCAGACCGTCGCGTTAGCTGGTCCAGTGGCTAACGCGACGGTCTGGAGTTTTGAGACTCTCTGACCCCGGGTTCAATCCCGCCCGAGGTATGGTTTACACACGTGTCATTTTTCACCGATATCGTGGGACGTGCGGAGTTTCCGGGAGAGTACCGGGAAATACCTAGCAAACAGTAATTTTTCTTGTGGAAGATTGGCAGATCGTGATTAACGGATTCACTTGCCCAGTCTTGCGTGTCTGTCCTGAAAGTCAGTTTGTCCAGATATCAAGCACAAAAAAGACTTAATGGTTTCTAGAAATCAAGAACATAAGAATCAAGAAACACTGCAGAAGGCCTACTGGCCCATACGAGGCAGGTCCTTATCAAAACGACCTCTACTCAAAGCTACCCAAGAATTATGCAAGTAGCACTCAAATCCAACCCCTCTCACTCGTGTATTTATCCAACCTAAATTTTAAACTACCCAACGTTTTAGCTTCAATAATCCTACTAGGCAGACTGTTCCACTCATCAATTACCCTATTTCCAAACCAATACTTGCCTATATCCTTTCAGAATCTAAACTTATCTAATTTGCGGGTTCTCTCTTGGAGAGATATCCTCAAGACCTTATTTATATCCACTGCTGAATGGGATCCACCTGAGGTCTAAATGGAGGGTATTCCGGGGATCAACGCCCCCGCGGCCCGGTCCAAAACCGGCGCATCAGGGCCTGATCAACGAGACTGTTACTACTGGCCACACGTAGTCCAACATACGAACCACAGCCCGGATGATCCAGCACTGACTTTAGGTATCCGTCCGGCTTCCTCTTGAAGACAACCAGGGGTAGTGGGAAGTCTTATACACAGCTTATGGTATAAACCTTGGTAATAAATACCGACAAGTTGGTTTAGAAAGACACGTAAGCAAACACTATAACATTTTTTTTTTTATTATCACACTGGCCGACTCCCACCAAGGCAGGGTGGCCCGAAAAAGAAAAACTTTCACCATCATTCACTCCATCACTGTCTTGCCAGAAGGGTGCCCCACACTACAGTTTTTAAACTGCAACACCAACACCCCTCCTTCAGAGTGCAGGCACTGTACTTCCCATCTCCAGGACTCAAGTCCGGCCTGCCGGTTTCCCTGAATCCCTTCATAAATGTTACTTTGCTCACACTCCAACAGCACGTCAAGTATTAAAAACCATTTGTCTCCATTCACTCCTATCAAACACGCTCACGCATGCCTGCTGGAAGTCCAAGCCCCTCGCACACAAAACCTCCTTTACCCCCTCCCTCCAACCCTTCCTAGGCCGACCCCTACCCCGCCTTCCTTCCACTACAGACTGATACACTCTTGAAGTTATTCTGTTTCGCTCCATTCTCTCTACATGTCCGAACCACCTCAACAACCCTTCCTCAGCCCTCTGGACAACAGTTTTGGTAATCCCGCACCTCCTCCTAACTTCCAAACTACGAATTCTCTGCATTATATTCACACCACACATTGCCCTCAGACATGACATCTCCACTGCCTCCAGCCTTCTCCTCGCTGCAACATTCATCACCCATGCTTCACACCCATATAAGAGCGTTGGTAAAACTATACTCTCATACATTCCCCTCTTTGCCTCCAAGGACAAAGTTCTTTGTCTCCACAGACTCCTAAGTGCACCACTCACTCTTTTTCCCTCATCAATTCTATGATTCACCTCACCTTTCATAGACCCATCCGCTGACACGTCCACTCCCAAATATCTGAATACGTTCACCTCCTCCATACTCTCTCCCTCCAATCTGATATTCAATCTTTCATCACCTAATCTTTTTGTTATCCTCATAACCTTACTCTTTCCTGTATTCACCTTTAATTTTCTTCTTTTGCACACCCTACCAAATTCATCCACCAATCTCTGCAGCTTCTCTTCAGAATCTCCCAAGAGCACAGTGTCATCAGCAAAGAGCAGCTGTGACAACTCCCACTTTGTGTGTGATTCTTTATCTTTTAACTCCACGCCTCTTGCCAAGACCCTCGCATTTACTTCTCTTACAACCCCATCTATAAATATATTAAACAACCACGGTGACATCACACATCCTTGTCTAAGGCCTACTTTTACTGGGAAAAAATTTCCCTCTTTTCTACATACTCTAACTTGAGCCTCACTATCCTCGTAAAAACTCTTCACTGCTTTCAGTAACCTACCTCCTACACCATACACTTGCAACATCTGCCATATTGCCCCCCTATCCACCCTGTCATACGCCTTTTCCAAATCCATAAATGCCACAAAGACCTCTTTAGCCTTATCTAAATACTGTTCACTTATATGTTTCACTGTAAACACCTGGTCCACACACCCCCTACCTTTCCTAAAGCCTCCTTGTTCATCTGCTATCCTATTCTCCGTCTTACTCTTAATTCTTTCAATTATAACTCTACCATACACTTTACCAGGTACACTCAACAGACTTATCCCCCTATAATTTTTGCACTCTCTTTTATCCCCTTTGCCTTTATACAAAGGAACTATGCATGCTCTCTGCCAATCCCTAGGTACCTTACCTTCTTCCATACATTTATTAAATAATTGCACCAACCACTCCAAAACTATATCCCCACCTGCTTTTAACATTTCTATCTTTATCCCATCAATCCCGGCTGCCTTACCCCCTTTCATTTTACCTACTGCCTCACGAACTTCCCCCACACTCACAACTGGCTCTTCCTCACTCCTACAAGATGTTATTCCTCCTTGCCCTATACACGAAATCACAGCTTCCCTATCTTCATCAACATTTAACAATTCCTCAAAATATTCCCTCCATCTTCCCAATACCTCTAACTCTCCATTTAATAACTCTCCTCTCCTATTTTTAACTGACAAATCCATTTGTTCTCTAGGCTTCCTTAACTTGTTAATCTCACTCCAAAACTTTTTCTTATTTTCAACAAAATTTGTTGATAACATCTCACCCACTCTCTCATTTGCTCTCTTTTTACATTGCTTCACCACTCTCTTAACCTCTCTCTTTTTCTCCATATACTCTTCCCTCCTTGCATCACTTCTACTTTGTAAAAACTTCTCATATGCTAACTTTTTCTCCCTTACTACTCTCTGTACATCATCATTCCACCAATCGCTCCTCTTCCCTCCTGCACCCACTTTCCTGTAACCACAAACTTCTGCTGAACACTCTAACACTACGTTTTTAAACCTACCCCATTCCTCTTCGACCCCATTGCCTATGCTCTCATTAGCCCATCTATCCTCCAATAGCTGTTTATATCTTACCCTAACTGCCTCCTCTTTTAGTTTATAAACCTTCACCTCTCTCTTCCCTGATGCTTCTATTCTCCTTGTATCCCATCTACCTCTTACTCTCAGTGTAGCTACAACTAGAAAGTGATCTGATATATCTGTGGCCCCTCTATAAACATGTACATCCTGAAGTCTACTCAACAGTCTTTTATCTACCAATACATAATCCAACAAACTACTGTCATTTCGCCCTACATCATATCGTGTATACTTATTTATCCTCTTTTTCTTAAAATATGTATTACCTATAACTAAACCCCTTTCTATACAAAGTTCAATCAAAGGGCTCCCATTATCATTTACACCTGGCACCCCAAACTTACCTACCACACCCTCTCTAAAAGTTTCTCCTACTTTAGCATTCAGGTCCCCTACCACAATTACTCTCTCACTTGGTTCAAAGGCTCCTATACATTCACTTAACATCTCCCAAAATCTCTCTCTCTCCTCTGCATTCCTCTCTTCTCCAGGTGCATACACGCTTATTATGACCCACTTCTCGCATCCAACCTTTACTTTAATCCACATAATTCTCGAATTTACACATTCATATTCTCTTTTCTCCTTCCATAACTGATCATTTAACATTACTGCTACCCCTTCCTTTGCTCTAACTCTCTCAGATACTCCAGATTTAATCCCATTTATTTCCCCCCACTGAAACTCTCCTACCCCCTTCAGCTTTGTTTCGCTTAGAGCCAGGACATCCAACTTCTTTTCATTCATAACATCAGCAATCATCTGTTTCTTGTCATCCGCACTACATCCACGCACATTTAAACAACCCAGTTTTATAAAGTTTTTCTTCTTCTCTTTTTTAGTAAATGTATACAGGAGAAGGGGTTACTAGCCCATTGCTCCCGGCATTTTAGTCGCCTCATACGACACGCATGGCTTACGGAGGAAAGATTCTTTTCCACTTCCCCATGGACAATAGAAGAAATAAAAAAGAACAAGAGCTATTTAGAATAAGGAGAAAAACCTAGATCTATGTATATATATATATGCATGTGCGTGTCTGTAAAGTGTGACCAAAATGTAAGTAGGAGTAGCAAGATATCCCTGTTATCTAGCGTGTTTATGAGACAGAAAAAGAAAACCAGCAATCCTACCATCATGCAAAAAAGTTACAGGTTTTTGTTTCACAGTCATCTGGCAGGACGGTAGTACTTCCCTGGGTGGTTGCTGTCTACCAACCTACTATAACATATTTATTAGAAAACGTTTCGGTCCTGGGACCTTGATCACTTCTAACACACAGAGGTAGAAAGACATTATATGTATAGGCGGAGAGTGAGATGTGACGCACGTGACCTGAGGAATGTCATAAGAACATAAGAATGGAGGAACACTGTAGAAGGTCTACTGGCCCATGCGAGGCAGGTCTTTATCAAAAACAACCTCTCCCTATGATGAGGACGGGTAGACGATGAAATCATGTGACTCCTGTGTTGTTGGGTTGGTGCTGCTTAAGTATCATGTATGCCAATGTTTTTGAAATTTTGTAGTTTCCAGTGTTGCGTTCTATAGTGTCGGTGACGGCGACACTATAGAACACTATAGAACGCAACACTGGAAACTACAAAATTTCAAAAACATTGGCATACATGATACTTAAGCAACACCAACCCAACAACACAGGAGTCACATGATTTCATCGTCTACCCGTCCTCATCATAGGTAGAGGTTGTTTTTGATAAAGACCTGCCTCGCATGGGCCAGTAGGCCTTCTACAGTGTTCCTCCATTCTTATGTTCTTATGACATTCCTCAGGTCACGTGCGTCACATCTCACTCTCCGCCTATATATATATAATGTCTTTCTACCTCTGTATGTTAGAAGTGATCAAGGTCCCAGGACCGAAACGTTTTCTAATAAATATGTTATAGTGTTTGCTTACGTGTCTTTCTAAACCACACAGCTTATAATGCACTTTGAGACACATGTGCAACATCTGGGTATCTTTATTGTAGACGTTTCGCCATCCAGTGGCTTTATCAATACAAATTCCATGACATAACTTGAAGACAGTAGAACTATGTACAGAAGATGAGGTAATTAGTCCCTCATTCTTGGAGTAGGTGCGAAGAGCACCGTAGTCGTGGAGATTCTGAAGCAGAAGCAAGGTGCCTGACTCTCATATAGTAACGTCAGGTGTAGCAGACGAGGACATAGTCACTGGTAGGCGGGATTCCCCAGTGGAAGTAGGTCCTACCCAAAGAGATGGGTTAGTTGTAGTAGTAGTTGTCGTAGTCGTGAAGGTTATGTACATGTCCTCAGAACCAAGATTCTGTGATGTTGCAGTGTCTGACAAGTTGTGCAAGAATTGTATATAATACCGACAAGATGAAATTAAGACAATACAAATTCTACGACATAATAGGAAGACAGTAAAACTATATACAAAAGATGAGACAATCAGTCCCTCAACCTTGGAGTTGGTGTGTAGAGCACCGTAGTCGTGTCTCAGTTTTCATCTTGTCGGTATTGTATACCATTCTCGTACGAGGTGGATTTTGTTCATACTAATGACTATGGTAAATAACTCAGCAGTGAAAATGATCGCCGGCTCTGATTTGTCCCTCATTTATTCCATTTGGAAAGACAGCAGCATACGTTTTTCAGTCCGCATATTTATAAAGAATCGGAATATACTATAGCTTCTCCAGTTTTGCACCGACAGAAACAAGTTCAGAAATAGCAAGCTTTCTCTGTGCAAATTTATTATAGTGGGGGAGCGCTAAACCCGTTGGATTATACAGTGCCTGTAGGTGGGAGGATGGAAGGCATTCAGGCTCAATCCAGGGAACTGGAGCACAGATCCAATTCCCTAGTTCAAGAGCCCCTCACCAGCGTCAAGGACCCGTTCTTTAGGGGTTCTCTGTGCAAAGAAAACAAAAAGGCATAATACAGTGACAGGAACAATACATAGGCACATGTGCAACAATTAGTTATCTTAATAAAGTGATTCACGAAATCGTAATGACACGATTGCAAACAAACCATGCCACGGGTGGGGTTAGAACTCGCGGTCAGAGTCATAAAACTCCAGACCGTCGCGCTAGCCACTGGACCAGCTGGCTACAATAACATACATCCAACTAGGTATATTTCTACACCATAGGGAGGTTAGAATAGGCAGACTCTCTGATCGCTGGTTCTAACCCCGCCCGTGGTATGATTTGTATCATTATCCTTTTATTTGTATCTTTATGATTTGTATCTTCAGTCAAATACAGAGGCAGCAGTAGTAATGAAATAATCATCATGTAAGCAGTCCGTCAACCCTGGAGAAAAGGTATTTGAGGTGGTCAGTCCCTCTGTCCTTGACAGTGGCGTGTAGTGAAAAAAATGTTGTAGTGAAAAAAATAGTGAAAATATTGTAGTGAAAAAAATAGTGACAAAAAATATTGTGAAAAAAAGTGACAAACAATATTGTAGTGAAAAAATTAGTGACAAAAAATTTTGTAGTGAAAAAAATAATGACAAAAAATACTGTATTGAAAAAAGAGTCATTTACAAAATTGTAGTTACAAAATATATCGCCAGGGAATTATTGTAGTTACAAAAAAATATTATTATATGCTTAATATAACACGAAGTGTACTTGATTAAGCTGAAATATAAGTATTAATATATACTTGTTGTGGAGAGACGCGGAATTGCAGAAATAATTTCTATGAGACGTTTCGCCAATTGATCGGCTTTGGGCGAAATGTCTCAACAGAGTTTCTTTCAGCTACTGTGCATTTTACGCCTTTTATCGGTTTTAAGCCATTTGTCTCCAGTACTTGATTTTCGTTCTTAGTTTAATGGAGTTCTTGATTGTTGAGAAAAATAATCAATAACTTGGATTTAAAATTCTGGCTAGTGAAAGAATTCCCTGGCAATAATTCCTTGGCATTAATTCCTTGGCAATAATTCCTTGGCATTAATTCCTTGGCATTAATTCCTTGGCATTAATTCCCTGGCAATAATTCCCTGGCAATAATTCCTTGGCATTAATTCCTTGGCATTAATTCCTTGGCATTAATTCCTTGGCATTAATTCTTTGGCATTAATTCCTTGGTATTCCTTGGCATTAATTCTTTGGCAATAATTCCATGGCAATAATTCCCTTACAATAATCCCTTGCAATAATTTCTTTTCATATGATAAAAGGGCAGAGTTTTGTCTCTGACCTTAAAATTTTGTGAAGTATTTTCAAAGCAGATAATCTCTCCTACACATTAATTCTCAGAATTAGGTTACTTTATTGTAAATATTTTTGAACTCATCCAGTGAAGACCCCTCAAGGAAGGTTCCTTGATGTTGGTGAGGGGCTCTTGATTTCACATCCCCCCCCAGGCGCTGTATAATCCTCCGGGTTTAGCGCTTCCCCTTGATTATAATAATAATAATCATCCAGTTAAGTAAAACTAATATATATATATATATATATATATATATATATATATATATATATATATATATATATATATATATATATATATATATATATATATATCAAAAATTATAGTATACATTTCGGTGACTGAAATTTTGTGGGTTTAAAAGCTCCAAGAATTCTATATTTGTGACTGATATTATCCTGGCTTAGTGTTGCTGGCAGGGGTATGTTGGGGGGAAGGGGGAGTAGAAGGGTAGGGGGAAATACCTGTAATATGCTCTGATTTCCCTGCCAAAATCTCAAGCAAAAATACTTTTTTTTGGAGGGGGGGGTTGAGAAAATATTAACGAGTGTAACTTCTACCATCAGAATGTTTCTCCCAGGATTTTAAATAGTTATAAATCCTACTCAGGAAGTGGAGAAGAATTCTTCCTCCATAAGCCATGTGTCTCTCAAGAATCGACTAAAATGCCGGGAGAAAGGAGTCAGTAACCCCATCTCCTGCATGCATTACTAAATATATAACTAAAAACTATTCTCTTTCGGGTCGCCCTGCCTGGGTGGGAGACGGCAGTTGTGTTGAAAAAGAAAGTCCTACTTACATAAAAGTGGGCAGAGTTGTTTTCCAAGATTTAAATCGTTTTCATCCTGCGTTTAGCAGCGGCGTATTATTTTAAATCCACATCCACGATACGCAAATGTTCCGCATCGCACAGATTTTTATTTATCAAACATGTCTGTCCAACAGATATTTAAAATTCGTAGCAGATATCGTAAAATTCCAACAGATATTTTAAATTCGTAGCAGATATCGTAAAATTCCAACAGATATTTTAAATTCGTAGCAGACATCGTAAAATTCCAACAGATATTTTAAATTCGTAACAGATGTCGTAAAATTCCAACAGATATTTTAAATTCGTAACAGATGTCGTAAAATTCCAACAGATATTTTAAATTCGTAACAGATGTCGTAAAATTCCAACAGATATTTTAAATTCGTAACAGATGTCGTAAAATTCCAACAGATATTTTAAATTCGTAACAGATGTCGTAAAATTCCAACAGATATTTTAAATTCGCAATATGTTAGGTAAAAAACACAGGTACAACTAGTGTGGCATTTTACTGAAGCAACGTTTCGCTTGACAAAGCTCTTGGAGAGCGAAACGTTGCCACAATAATACATCTCAGTAGTTGCACTTGTGGCCTTTTACCTAACAAGTTTAAATCCACAGCCATTAATAAAAGAAAATGGAGAATGCTATATGCAGTTAAACAATGCCTTGATCAGACAGGTACACCACATTGTCCTTGATAATGGCTTGATTTACCAATGTGTCCTTGATAAAGGCTCGATTTATCCATGTGACTTTGATAATGGCTCGATTTACTTATGTGACTATTCGCCCATGTGCCCTTGAAGGCTCGATGTACCCATGTGCCCTTGAAGGCTCGATGTACCCATGTGCCCTTGAAGGCTCGATGTACCCATGTGCCCTTGAAGGCTCGATGTACCCATGTGCCCTTGAAGACTCGATGTACCCATGTGCCCTTGAAGGCTCGATGTACCCATGTGCCCTTGAAGGCTCGATGTACCCATGTGCCCTTGAAGGCTCGATGTACCCATGTGCCCTTGAAGGCTCGATGTACCCATGTGCCCTTGAAGGCTCGATGTACCCATGTGCCCTTGAAGGCTCGATGTACCCATGTGCCCTTGAAGGCTCGATGTACCCATGTGCCCTTGAAGGCTCGATGTACCCATGTGCCCTTGAAGGCTCGATGTACCCATGTGCCCTTGCAGGCTCGATGTACCCATGTGCCCTTGAAGGCTCGATGTACCCATGTGCCCTTGCAGGCTCGATGTACCCATGTGCCCTTGAAGGCAAGATGTACCCATGTGCCCTTGAAGGCTCGATGTACCCATGTGCCCTTGAAGGCTCGATGTACCCATTGCAGGCTCGATGTACCCATGTGCCCTTGAAGGCTTGATGTACCCATGTGCCCTTGCAGGCTCGATGTACCCATGTGCCCTTGAAGGCTCGATGTACCCATGTGCCCTTGCAGGCTCGATGTACCCATGTGCCCTTGCAGGCTCGATGTACCCATGTGCCCTTGAAGGCTTGATGTACCCATGTGCCCTTGCAGGCTCGATGTACCCATGTGCCCTTGAAGGCTTGATGTACCCATGTGCCCTTGCAGGCTCGATGTACCCATGTGTCCTTAAAGGCTCAATTTACCCATCTTATCCATGTTTCATGAATCATTCATGCGTATGTATCCTTGTAAGAAAAGTTTACACATCCCATGTGTCAATAATTCACCACTACCTGGTGTCCCAGGGGTCCGCGTCCCAGCGGCTCGGTCCCTGAATCAGGTCCAAAATCGGGACAGTGGAAGCGAACCCCAGGATGCTGCCTAACAACCTTTAAAACGCTCACCACAGACCCTAACTTTATTCATTAACGGAATTTCAGCTTAAAATTTTGGACGAGGCGATTATAGTTTTTTAATTACATGGAGAGAAGTATAATGGATTAATAATAATGATATATTATTATTAGTAGTAGTAGTAGTATCAGCAACAGCAGTCGTAGTAGTAGTAGTAGCAACAGCAGTCGTAGTAGTAATAGTAGTGCTTGTAGTAGTAGCAGTAATTGTAGTAGTAATGGTAGTAACAGTAGTACCAATAAGAATGGTAACAGTAATAGTAGTGGTAGTAGTAGTAGCAGTAATAGTAATAACAGTAGTAGTAGTAGTAGTAGCAATAGTAGTAATAATGGTAGTAGTAATAGTAGTAGTAATAGTAATAATGGTAGTAATAGTAGTAACAGCAATAATGGCAGTAATATAATAGTAATAGTAGTAATAATAGTAATAGTAGTAGTAATAGTAGTAGCAATAGTAGTAGTAATAAAAGCAGCAGTAATAGCAGCAGCAGCAGATTCGCAGCAAAGCGCAAAAGTCGCACGGGTTATACAATGCCAGAGGAAAGTAACACCTTCAACAACTGTAAGATTATTCTATTTTTTTGAGATCTTAATGTTTTTTCTAAGACTAAATAATGAATAGATAAATATTTATTTACTACAAGTACATGTACAAGGTATACAAGTACATGTACAAGGTATACAAGTACATGTACAAGGTATACAAGTACATGTACAAGGTATACAAGTACATGTACAAGGTATACAAGTACATGTACAAGGTATACAAGTACATGTACAAGGTATACAAGTACATGTACAAGGTATACAAGTACATGTACAAGGTATACAAGTACATGTACAAGGTATACAAGTACATGTACAAGGTATACAAGTACATGTACAAGGTATACAAGTACATGTACATGGTATACAAGTACATGTACAAGGTATACAAGTACATGTACAAGGTATACAAGTACATGTACAAGGTATACAAGTACATGTACAAGGTATACAAGTACATGTACAAGGTATACAAGTACATGTACAAGGTATACAAGTACATGTACAAGGTATACATGTACATGTACAAGGTATACAGGTACATGTACAAGGTATACAGGTACATGTACAAGGTATACAAGTACATGTACAAGGTATACAAGTACATGTACAAGGTATACAAGTACATGTACAAGGTATACAAGTACATGTACAAGGTATACAAGTACATGTACAAGGTATACAAGTACATGTACATGGTATTCAAGTACATGTACATGGTATACAGGTACATGTACATGGTATTCAAGTACATGTACATGGTATTCAAGTACAAGTACAAGGTATACAAGTAGATGTACAAGGTATACAAGGTACAAGGTTTGTAAGTACATATACAAGGTATACAAGTACATGTACAAGGTATACAAGTACATGTACAAGGTATACAAGTACATGTACATGGTATACAGGTACATGTACAAGGTATACAAGTACATGTACAAGGTATACAGGTACATGTACAAGGTATACAGGTACATGTACAAGGTATACAGGTACATGTACAAGGTATACAAGTACATGTACAAAGTATACAAGTACATGTACAAGGTATACAAGTACATGTACAAGGTATACAAGTACATGTACATGGTATACAAGTACATGTACAAGGTATACAAGTACATGTACAAGGTATACAAGTACATGTACATGGTATACAAGTACATGTACAAGGTATACAAGTACATGTACAAGGTATACAAGTACATGTACAAGGTATACAAGTACATGTACAAGGTATACAAGTACATGTACAAGGTATACAAGTACATGTACAAGGTATACCAGTACATGTACAAGGTATACCAGTACATGTACAAGGTATACAATTACATGTACAAGGTATACAATTACATGTACAAGGTATACAAGTACATGTACAAGGTATACCAGTACATGTACAAGGTATACCAGTACATGTTCAAGGTATACAAGTACATGTACAAGGTATACAAGTACACGTACATGGTATACAAGTACACGTACAAGGTATACAAGTACACGTACAAGGTATACAAGTACATGTACAAGGTATACAAGTACATGTACATGGTATAAAAGTACATGTACATGGTATACAAGTACATGTACAAGGTATGCAAGTACATGTAGAAGGTATACAAGTACATGTACAAGGTATACAAGTACATGTACAAGGTATACAAGTACACGTACAAGGTATACAGACCATAGCTGACACCAGTGACATACTGCTATATAGAAAGCCGCTTGTTAGGCCGCAAATTAGGTCAGTTTTGTCCCAGGATGCGACCCACACCAGTCACCTAACACCCAGGTACCTATTTTACTGGTGGGTGAAGATAGACAACAGGTGTCTTATTTAAACACGTCCTAATGTTTGTAACTAGGCGAGATATAACTGACCAGTTATAACAACCACTTTTAACAGTAACATTACATTACACAACGTTTCACACGAACGTGAGCGACCACGTTTCGGTCCAACTTGGACCATTTAAAAAGTCACGGTATTGTGCCTTTCCGTTCATGTGTCTCCCTCTCCGGGTCTCTCTCTCTCTCTCTCTCTCTCTAGTATTGTGATTATGATAATGGTAGACATTGTCGAAAAGTTGGTAATTACATCGTTTTTATATACAATACAATAACCAAACTAAGCGCTAAACCCAAAGGGGTCATACAGCCATTTTATTCACATCTGCACCATCTCTTTGCCTCTAGTCGACTACAGAAGCTTACTGTGCAGGCGAAAAGTTCAGAATAAATCATATCTCACCATTGCACGTGTGTCATCTCCAATGGTCTTACCCCTGGTGAGGGGCTCTTGATCTAGGGAATTGGATCTGTGCTCCAGTTCCCTGAACTGAGCCGGAATGCCTTCTATCCCCCCCATGTGCTGTATAATCCTATGGGTTTAGCACTCCCCATGATAATAATAATAATCCAATGGTCTTATCTCTCCCTTCTTAATGGTCTTATCTCTCCCTTCTTAATGGTCTTATCTCTCCCTTCTTAATGGTCTTATCTCTCCCTTCTTAATGGTCTTATCTCTCCCTTCTTAATGGTCTTATCTCTCCCTTCTTAATGGTCTTATCTCTCCCTTCTTAATGGTCTTATCTCTCCCTTCTTAATGGTCTTATCTCTCCCTTCTTAATGGTCTTATCTCTCCCTTCTTAATGGTCTTATCTCTCCCTTCTTAATGGTCTTATCTACTATTTTTATTGGTCTTATATTCCTTTTTTCTTGGATCTATCTTCCCATTCTGGTCTTCCTTCTTTTCCCATCTCCCTGTTTCACACCTTCACTCTGTTATGTATCTTCCATTCTTTATCCATCTTTTCTCTCTCTTCCCTCCTAAGTATTATTTACGTTCATCTAATTCACTTCCCTGTCTCTCGTTCTGACGTTCCTCAGCTCTAATGTTTTATTTTCTCTGGTTTATTGGTCGCCGCCTTTGATTTAACATTCTCATTCTCTGGCTTTATTCCTCTCCTATTAATATTTTTCAATAACTTGGTTTATCTTCCTCTTCGTTTCCCCTGGTTTAATTTTATTACCTAGTTTATTCCTAAGCTTTATCATATATCTTCCTTCACTGATACACCTTTCTGTTTCTCGTGGTTTATTTCTTATTCCTGGTTTATTTCTTATTCCTGGTTTATCTCTTATCGCTGGCTTATCTCTTATTCCCGGTTTATCTCTTATCCCTGGTTTATATCTTATCCCTTGTTTATCTCTTATCCCTGGTTTATATCTTATCCCTTGTTTATCTCTTATCCCTGGTTTATCTCTTATCCCTGGTTTATATCTTATCCCTTGTTTATCTCTTATCCCTGGTTTATATCTTATCCCTTGTTTATCTCTTATCCCTGGTTTATCTCTCATCCCTGGTTATCTCTTATCCCTGGTTTATCTCTTATCCCTGGTTTATCTCTTATCCCTGGTTTATCTCTTATCCCTGGTTTATATCTTATCCCTGGTTTATATCTTATCCCTTGTTTATCTCTTATCCCTGGTTTATCTCTTATCCCTGGTTTATATCTTATCCCTTGTTTATCTCTTATCCCTGGTTTATATCTTATCCCTTGTTTATCTCTTATCCCTGGTTTATATCTTATCCCTTGTTTATCTCTTATCCCTGGTTTATCTCTTATCCCTGGTTTATATCTTATCCCTTGTTTATCTCTTATCCCTGGTTTATCTCTTATCCCTGGTTTATATCTTATCCCTTGTTTATCTCTTATCCCTGGTTTATCTCTTTTCCCTGGTTTATATCTTATCCCTTGTTTATCTCTTATCCCTGGTTTATATCTTATCCCTTGTTTATCTCTTATCCCTGGTTTATCTCTTATCCCTGGTTTATATCTTATCCCTTGTTTATCTCTTATCCCTGGTTTATATCTTATCCCTTGTTTATTTCTTATCCCTGGTTTATATCTTATCCCTTGTTTATCTCTTATCCCTGGTTTATATCTTATCCCTTGTTTATCTCTTATCCCTGGTTTATCTCTTATCCCTGGTTTATATCTTATCCCTTGTTTATCTCTTATCCCTGGTTTATATCTTATCCCTTGTTTATCTCTTATCCCTGGTTTATCTCTTATCCCTGGTTTATATCTTATCCCTTGTTTATCTCTTATCCCTTGTTTATCTCTTATCCCTGGTTTATATCTTATCCCTTGTTTATCTCTTATCCCTGGTTTATATCTTATCCCTTGTTTATCTCTTATCCCTGGTTTATATCTTATCCCTTGTTTATCTCTTATCCCTGGTTTATCTCTCATCCCTGGTTTATATCTTATCCCTTGTTTATCTCTTATCCCTGGTTTATCTCTTATCCCTGGTTTATATCTTATCCCTTGTTTATCTCTTATCCCTGGTTTATCTCTTATCCCTGGTTTATATCTTATCCCTTGTTTATCTCTTATCCCTGGTTTATATCTTATCCCTTGTTTATCTCTTATCCCTGGTTTATCTCTCATCCCTGGTTTATATCTTATCCCTTGTTTATCTCTTATCCCTGGTTTATCTCTTATCCCTGGTTTATATCTTATCCCTTGTTTATCTCTTATCCCTGGTTTATCTCTTATCCCTGGTTTATATCTTATCCCTTGTTTATCTCTTATCCCTGGTTTATATCTTATCCCTTGTTTATCTCTTATCCCTGGTTTATCTCTCATCCCTGGTTTATATCTTATCCCTTGTTTATCTCTTATCCCTGGTTTATCTCTTATCCCTGGTTTATATCTTATCCCTTGTTTATCTCTTATCCCTGGTTTATCTCTTATCCCTGGTTTATATCTTATCCCTTGTTTATCTCTTATCCCTGGTTTATATCTTATCCCTTGTTTATCTCTTATCCCTGGTTTATCTCTCATCCCTGGTTTATATCTTATCCCTTGTTTATCTCTTATCCCTGGTTTAACTCTTATCCCTGGTTTATATCTTATCCCTTGTTTATCTCTTATCCCTGGTTTATATCTTATCCCTTGTTTATCTCTTATCCCTGGTTTATCTCTCATCCCTGGTTTATATCTTATCCCTTGTTTATCTCTTATCCCTGGTTTATCTCTTATCCCTGGTTTATATCTTATCCCTTGTTTATCTCTTATCCCTGGTTTATCTCTTATCCCTGGTTTATATCTTATCCCTTGTTTATCTCTTATCCCTGGTTTATATCTTATCCCTTGTTTATCTCTTATCCCTGGTTTATCTCTCATCCCTGGTTTATATCTTATCCCTTGTTTATCTCTTATCCCTGGTTTATCTCTTATCCCTGGTTTATATCTTATCCCTTGTTTATCTCTTATCCCTGGTTTATCTCTTATCCCTGGTTTATATCTTATCCCTTGTTTATCTCTTATCCCTGGTTTATATCTTATCCCTTGTTTATCTCTTATCCCTGGTTTATCTCTCATCCCTGGTTTATATCTTATCCCTTGTTTATCTCTTATCCCTGGTTTATCTCTTATCCCTGGTTTATATCTTATCCCTTGTTTATCTCTTATCCCTGGTTTATCTCTTATCCCTGGTTTATCTCTTATCCCTGGTTTATATATTATCCCTTGTTTATCTCTTATCCCTGGTTTATATCTTATCCCTTGTTTATCTCTTATCCCTGGTTTATCTCTCATCCCTGGTTTATATCTTATCCCTTGTTTATCTCTTATCCCTGGTTTATCTCTTATCCCTGGTTTATATCTTATCCCTTGTTTATCTCTTATCCCTGGTTTATCTCTTATCCCTGGTTTATATCTTATCCCTTGTTTATCTCTTATCCCTGGTTTATATCTTATCCCTTGTTTATCTCTTATCCCTGGTTTATATCTTATCCCTTGTTTATCTCTTATCCCTGGTTTATCTCTCATCCCTGGTTTATATCTTATCCCTTGTTTATCTCTTATCCCTGGTTTATCTCTTTTCCCTGGTTTATATCTTATCCCTTGTTTATCTCTTATCCCTGGTTTATCTCTTATCCCTGGTTTATATCTTATCCCTTGTTTATCTCTTATCCCTGGTTTATATCTTATCCCTTGTTTATCTCTTATCCGTGGTTTATCTCTCATCCCTGGTTATCTAAATTTTTCAGGTTTATTTCGCTTCTTGGATGTTTTCCCCTCGTTTATTCTTACATATCTTTCCTTCCCTTATTTATCTTCTGGTTGGTTGATTCCTTCTTTCGTTCTCTCCCCTTCCTTGGTTTATCTAACTTATTTAAATATATATTAACATGCTTATACTCCCTTGCTGAAGTTCTTCTTTACCTTCCTGAAGTTGTTCTTTACCTTCCTGTAGTTCTTCTTTACCTTCCTGTAGTTCTTCTTTACCTTCCTGAAGTTCTTCTTTACCTTCCTGAAGTTCTTCTTTACCTTCCTGTAGTTCTTCTTTACCTTCCTGTAGTTCTTCTTTACCTTCCTGTAGTTCTTCTTTACCTTCCTGAAGTTCTTCTTTACCTTCCTGAAGTTCTTTACCTTCCTGAAGTTGTTCTTTACCTTCCTGAAGTTGTTCTTTACCTTCCTGAAGTTGTTCTTTACCTTCCTGAAGTTCTTTACCTTCCTGAAGTTGTTCTTTACCTTCCTGAATTTCTTTACCTTCCTGAAGTTGTTCTTGACCTTCCTGAAGTTCTTCTTTACCTTCCTGAAGTTCTTCTTGACCTTCCAAAAGTTCTTCTTGACCTTCCTGAAGTTCTTCTTGACCTTCCAGAAGTTCTTCTTGACCTTCTTTAAGTTCTTCTTGACCTTCCTGAAGTTCTTCTTGACCTTCCTGAAGTTCTTCTTGACCTTCCAGAAGTTCTTCTTGACCTTCTTTAAGTTCTTCTTGACCTTCCTGAAGTTCTTCTTGACCTTCCTGAAGTTCTTCTTGACCTTCCTGAAGTTCTTCTTTACCTTCCTGTAGTTCTTCTTTACCTTCCTGTAGTTGTTCTTTACCTTCCTGAAGTTGTTCTTTACCTTCCTGAAGTTGTTCTTTACCTTCCTGAAGTTGTTCTTTACCTTCCTGAAGTTGTTCTTTACCTTCCTGAAGTTGTTCTTTACCTTCCTGAAGTTCTTCTTTACCTTCCTGAAGTTGTTCTTTACCTTCCTGAAGTTCTTCTTTACCTTCCTGTAGTTCTTCTTTACCTTCCTGTAGTTCTTCTTTACCTTCCTGAAGTTGTTCTTTACCTTCCTGAAGTTGTTCTTTACCTTCCTGAAGTTGTTCTTTACCTTCCTGAAGTTCTTCTTTACCTTCCTGAAGTTGTTCTTTACCTTCCTGAAGTTCTTTACCTTCCTGAAGTTGTTCTTTACCTTCCTGAAGTTCTTCTTTACCTTCCTGAAGTTGTTCTTTACCTTCCTGAAGTTCTTTACCTTCCTGAAGTTGTTCTTTACCTTCCTGAAGTTCTTCTTTACCTTCCTGAAGTTGTTCTTTACCTTCCTGAAGTTCTTTACCTTCCTGAAGTTGTTCTTGACCTTCCTGAAGTTCTTCTTTACCTTCCTGAAGTTCTTCTTTACCTTCCTGAAGTTCTTCTTGACCTTCGAAAAGTTCTTCTTGACCTTCCTGAAGTTCTTCTTTACCTTCCTGAAGTTCTTCTTGACCTTCCAGAAGTTCTTCTTGACCTTCCTGAAGTTCTTCTTGACCTTCCAGAAGTTCTTCTTGACCTTCTTTAAGTTCTTCTTGACCTTCCTGAAGTTCTTCTTGACCTTCCTGAAGTTCTTCTTGACCTTCCTGAAGTTCTTCTTGACCTTCCTGAAGTTCTTCTTGACCTTCCTGAAGTTCTTCTTGACCTTCCTGAAGATGTTCTTGGCCTTCCTGAAGTTCTTCTTGGCCTTCCTGAAGTTCTTATTTACCTTCCTGAAGTTCTTCTTTACCTTCCTGAAGTTCTTCTTTACCTTCCTTAAGTCCTTCTTTACCTTCCTGAAGTTCTTCTTTACCTTCCTGAAGCTCTTCTTTACCTTCCTGAAGTTCTTCTTTACCTTCCTGAAGCTCTTCTTTACCTTCCTGAAGATGTTCTTTACCTTCCTGAAGTTCTTCTTTACCTCCCTGAAGTTCTTCTTTACCTTCCTGAAGTTCTTCTTTACCTTCCTGAAGTTCTTCTTGACCTTCCTGAAGTTCTTCTTGACCTTCCTGAAGTTCTTCTTGACCTTCCTGAAGTTCTTCTTGACCTTCCTGAAGTTCTTCTTGACCTTCCTGAAGTTCTTCTTTGCCTTCCTGAAGTTCTTTGCCTTCTTGAAGTTCTTCTTGGCCTTCCTGAAGTTCTCTACCTTCCTGAAGTGTACCAAGGCTCGTCCCTCTTCTTCCAATTACTGCCTTGTCTCTCCACCTGATTCCCACAGTCATTCTTTCTACTCTCTCACTCACCTTCCTATTTACACACACACACACACACTTTCACTCACACTTTCACTCACACTTTCACTCACACTTTCTTGCTGCTTTAATTAGTGTTTCCTGATTTTCTTTTTTGGTCAAATTGTGAAGGCAGTTGGATTTCTGTTCTCTGTGTTCAGTATTACAGACATAATACAGAATAGAGAGAGAGGGAGAGAGACAGAGAGAAACTGACAGAAAGTTGGGTATCTTTACTGTTGAAACGTTTCGCCTACACAGCAGGCGCCTTCCATCAAATACAGAGGCAGCAGGTGTAATAACAAAGTAAGGATATCATCAGTCCATCAAACTATTGAGAATCAGTATTTGAGATGGTCAGTCCCTCAGACTGGAAAAGATTTCACCATTATGGTATGGAGCGATATGAAGCTGAATATTGCGAATATCAGTGACGAATATTGCCTTACACACACACACACACACACACACACACACACACACACACACACACACACACACACACACACACACATATATATATATATATATATATATATATATATATATATATATATATATATATATATATATATATATATATATATATAATGTGTGTGTGTATAAGTCGTGCCGAATATGTAAAACTGGTCAATTAGCAAGAACTCATTTAAAATTAAGACCTTTCTAAAATTTTCTCTTATACGTTTAAAAATATATTTTTTTCATTAATGTTAGTGGAAAAATTTTGAATTTTACTCCTAAAGAATCTTAGAAAACTTACCTAACCTTATTATAACAAGAACAATTTATTTTAGCCTAACCCAACTAAATATATTTTAGATTTGTTTACAATAATTTAATACTAAACAAACACAGCGAAATATATTTTTTTTCGTTAGGTTCAGAAAGATTTTGGTGAAATTATTGCATACACAAATTTTCGCTTGTCCTATATGGCAAGATGAGCGTTGCTATTTAAGCCACGATCGTAAGTTCTGCCTATTCGGCACGACATATATATATATATATATATATATATATATATCTGTTTCTGACTTGATAAAGCCAACTGTGTGGGCGAAACGTTGTCAGTAAATCATACTATATTTGTGTTTGTTTTCCTTCCTTATGAAAAGAACGTTATTGTTGATGAACAATTAATATCTCAGAACAAAGCATCTGAGGTATCAATATCTTCTCTCCTGGAATGATCGGTGTATCAGTGAGCAATATTCTGTCTTGTAAGATGCGTACTATACCTGTTATCAATTTATATGTACCTGCCTTGTATGGGCCAGTAGGCATTCTGTAGTGTTCCGCCCTTTTTATGTTCTCCCCACCAGCGGTTAATATCTGGTTTCTTAGGTGTGGCAATTGTGTTCGGAGAAAAGTCATAATTTTGGCTAGGAAAAGTCACTGGAAGAGAGTCACTGGAAAAGTCACTGGAAAAAAAAGTCTCTGAAAAAGTCACTGGAGAAATGTCACTGGAAGAAGTCACTGGAAGAGTCACTGGAAAGAAAGTCATTGGAAAAGAGTCACTGGAAAGAAAGTCACTGCAGAAAAGTCACTGGATGAAAAGCCATTAGAAAAAAAGTCACTGGAAAAAGTTACTGGAAAAAAAAGTCACTGGAAAAAGTCACTGGAAAAAAAGTCACTGGAAAAAAAGTCACTGAGAAGAAAAAAAAGTCATTTGAAAAAAGTTACTGGAAATTTTTTTACCATTTTTCCTGTGACTTTTTTCCCGGATCCGTAGCAATACTTCACCACCTGGAACAAAGGGATGGTGTGGAAACCCTTGGAAATTCTGTGTGGCTTTCTCTAGTGCAGTTTGCGTAAAATTCTTCACCTACGTAGATAAATGGTCCAGAGAACCGACATGTTGATAAATTAGACACGTGTGTAACACTTGGGTATCTTTACTGAGGAAACGTTTCGCCAAACAGTGGCTTCATCAGTCCAATACCAAGAAGAATCGTGAAGATCAGAAGGAGTTTGAGGTAATCAGTCCCTTAGCCTGGAGTCGATGTAATCAGTCCATCAGTCTTGAAAAGAATACAGGATATGCACGAAGAAGATACAGGATACGCACGAAGAAGATACAGGATACGCACGAAGAAGATACAGGATACGCACGAAGAAGATACAGGATATGCACGAAGAAGATACAGGATATGCACGAAGAAGATACAGGATATGCACGAAGAACATACAGGATATGCACGAAGAAGATACAGGATATGCACGAAGAAGATACAGGATATGCACGAAGAAGATACAGGATATGCACGAAGAAGCGGCTTATATACTGTAGACAGGCGAGGTGCAGCAGTCATAGGCGATATCACAGTGAACAAATCCACACGTGGAAGTAGGTCATGTATATAGGTAAGGCTAGTGAAAAATTCCCTGTATTCCTTGATGGACTGATTATATCGACTCAAGGCTGAAGGACTGACTTCCTCAAACTCCTGATCTTGACCACTCTTTGTATAGGACTGATGAAGCCACTGTGGGGTGAAACATTTCCTCAGTTAAGATATCGAAGTTGTATCGCCTACATAGTAGACTTCTTCAGTGAAAAAAGATGAGACAGCTGAAGCAGTACAGACGATGTAATCAGTCCATTCCCTCAAAAAAAAAAAAAATAGTCCATTACCCTAAACCTTCGTCTTCGAAGGTGTTGGAGTGACTCGATCTAATTTACATCTCAGCTGCTTCTGCTGCCTCAGTATTATACTGAAGAAGCATACTGAATAGGCCTAACTGTTGTAAACGTTATTTACTTATCAACTTCTCGGGATTGCTTAACATTATCATATTCACACTTGACGCTGTGTTAGAAATGTAACATGTATTTAGAAATTCAGATAAACTGGTTATCTGGACTTGAGTTTTAAGTACGACGCCTTGTCGAAATGGTATACAATACCGACAGGTTGGTAAAACATAAGCAACAGTTAGGCATCTTCATTTCGAAACGTTTCGCCTACACTGTACACTTCTTTAGTAGAGTACAGAAAGTAAGCAAGAGTAGTAGAGATGTGAAGGCGATGTAATCAGTCCATCACCCTTCAAATCTACGTCTTAAAGGTTGAAATTAATACACATGTGCAACATCTGGGTATCTTTATTGTAGACGTTTCGCCATCCAGTGGCTTTATCATTATAAATTCCAGGACATAATTTGAAGACAGTAGAATTACATACAGAAGATGAGGTAATCAGTCCCTCAGCCTTGGAGTTGGTGTGAAGAGCACCGTAGTCGTGGAGATTCTGAAGCACAGGCAAGAAAGCTGGCGCTTTTATACTAACGTCAGATAGAAAGAGGACGTGTAGCAGGCGAGGGCATAGTCACTGGAATTTGTATTGACAAAGATACCCAGATGTTGCACATGCGTCTTAATTTCATCTTGTCGGTATTGTATATCATTCTTGTCTTCAAGGGTGATGGACTGATTACATCGTCTTCACATCTCTACTGCTCCTGCTCACTTTCTGTACTCGACTGAAGAAGCCTACTGTGTAGGCGAAACATTTGGGAATAAAGATGCTTAACTGTTGCCCGTGTCTCTTAGTTACCTTGTATGGGCCAGTAGGTCTGCTGCAGTGTTCCTCCATTATGTTCTTATGAGTCCTGGATGTGAACTTTCAACATCCTTATAACTCTGAATGACAAGGATGTTGCAGGTCGGAGTATCATTTTGTATTTTATCTATACATTGATAAATCCTCTAATGAATGAGTGATGGTGAATGTCTTCACTTGTTTGGGTCAACGTACCTCGGTGGGTAACGTCCGGTGTTTACAAAAAAAAAATCAACTCAGGTCTTTTATATACCATTACCAGCCAATCAGATAATCGTCAAACATTTACTTTTATTTACCAATCATCAAAGGTATTTCAGTAAATGTCCTAAACCGAGTACAGTGTTTTATTTACAAATCTGTCGGTATATTTCATCGTTGATATACAGGACGCCTTTGATTTACACTCACCAATGATAAACAGCGCCTATATTTTTCTCATAAGCAATTTTCAGATTTTTAGCTCACATCAAATGAAGATCCTGACAAACTAATTAAACTAGATATATATAGGCATCAATGTACTTACATACAAGCTAGTCAAAACAAACATGTCAGCTATCACCTAACTACTCAGAGATACGACAGGTAAAGTAAGACAGCAACAATTATCGCCTTACTTACGCTCATCTTGAGGCGAGTACACTGCTGGTACTTGAAGGAGAGTATGAAGGGAGTGTTGATCCTACCAATCACCTGATCGTATGTGAGACTCGTGCCCTCTGGCGACACAACAGAGAAACAAGTGGATACTTCTTCGTTCTGGCGCAGTGGTTGTGGACCAAACACCTGCGTCAGAGATATTCATCTGGTTAGAATATTATTTTCACTATCAATACATAAGTATAATTAATGAATACAAATATACATGTACATGGTTTTCATAAAAATAATCTTAACCTTTAAACTGTCCAAACGTGGGGCTTCGTTCACGTGTGTAGCGCTCCGAACGTAGATCTACGTTCTTTTTTTAACATGCTTTTAAATGGAGAAAATAAAAGTCGGAGCGCTGCGCGCGTGAAGGTGGATCTGCGTTTGGACGGTTTGAGTTGATTTAACTCAAGAGTGATTTACTTTTCTGTGGAATACTGTATGACTGGATAAACTTTCATACTGGATAAACATTGCCCAGTAAGTCTCTTCTCTAAGCGTGTCTTTAAGTTTGCGTGAAACATGATGAAGTTAAGTTTTATCGTCATATACGTGTTTCCAGAGTTTTATCGTCATATACGTGTTTCCAGAGTTTTATCGTCATATACGTGTTTCCAGAGTTTTATCGTCATATACGTGTTTCCAGAGTTTTATCGTCATATACGTGTTTCCAGAGTTTTATCGTCATATACGTGTTTCCAGAAAACTTTCACAAAAATAAACTTTAGAAACAAGCCATGACTTAAAATTGTTAACACGCCCTCATCAAAATTTTGATACCCGTGCGAACCGATTTCCAAAAATATTTACACTCCTTTAAAACCAAGTCGAAACTTTTGAAAACCGTTTTGGAAAATATTCAAAAGTCTCCGTATGTCAAAACCATCAGAAAGTTACTGAGAGACCATCAAAAACGCGTCCAAGGCTTCAGAATCAAGTTGAGATCTCGCTGGATTTATAGCAAGATCTCCACCTTTCCACACTAAGACTCAGTGCGACGTTACGAAAAACGACGTTCGTGAATAATTCATTGTAGTACGAAAATGAATAATTCACTGTAGTACGTTAGTGAATAATACACTGTAGTGCTTTTATGAATGATTCATTTTAGTACGATTATAATACACTGTAGCTCGTTAATGTGGGATATATTGCTGTCTGTTTGCTAAGAATGCCTGGAGTATACCTGGAGGGTTTTCCGGGGGTCATCGCCCCTGCTGCACGGTCCATGATCAGACCTCGCGGTGGATCAGGGCCTGATCAACCAGACTGTTACTGCTGACCGTACGCAGACCGATGAACACAGCCCGGCTGATCAGGTACTAACTTCAGATGCCTGTCCAAGGTCTTCTTGAAGACAGCCAGGGGTCTATTGGTAACCCTCTTCAAATATGCTGGGAGGCAGCTGAACAGTCTTGGCCCCCTGACACTTATTGTGTTGCCTCATGGCGGCCCTACTTTTCATTGGAGTCATTTGCTTTCGTAAAGAGTAATTTCCCTCACTGTGGAGTCCACTGATGGATTAATTACATGGACTCCAGGCTGAGGGAGTGATTACCTCAAGCCCCTTCTGATCTTCAACCATTCTTCTCTATAGTGGACTGAGGAAGCCACTGGTTGGCGAAACGTTTCCACAGTAAAGATTCCAAAGTGTTGCACAAGTGTCTAATTAATGGACAGTTTCGTCCTCCTCCATCATTACTTTGAGACGTAAGTATCCAGTCTCACTGGTTTTATAATTGGTATATTTACTTAAGTAATTATGCTATTAGCTTTGACTACACAGCCCCCGTTGCCTAGGCAGGGGCTGTCCTTATTAAACAACACTTATTTCAGCCTGTCGTATGAAGTTGATCTTTCAGTGTGAGTGATGGAACGGCTTCTGGACTATTGTTTATTGTCAAGTTGCTTGAAAAGTAACTCACTGAACCAAATATATTATTCTCAGTAACTTTTTTCAAAGGAAGATTAAGGGGCATTACCAGTAGACCCCTGGGTATCTTGTAGATCCCTGGCTGTCTTCAGGACCCCTGGCTGTCTTCAAGACCCCTGGCTGTCTTCAAGACCCCTGGCTGTCTTCAGGACCCCTGGCTGTCTTCAAGACCCCTGGCTGTCTTCAAGACCCCTGGCTGTCTTCAAGACCCCTGGCTGTCTTCAAGACCCCTGGCTGTCTTCAAGACCCCTGGCTGTCTTCAAGACCCCTGGCTGTCTTCAGGACCCCTGGCTGTCTTCAAGACCCCTGGCTGTCTTCAAGACCCCTGGCTGTCTTCAAGACCCCTGGCTGTCTTCAAGAGGGAGCTGAACGGGCACCTGAAGTAAATACCTGACCAGCCGGGCTGTGGCTCGTACGTCGGTTTGCGTGAGGCCAACAGTAGCAGCCTGGTTGATGAGGCCTTGATCCACCATGAAGTCTGGTCATGAACCGGACTGCGGGGGCGTTGACCCCCGAAAACACCCAGGTATACATGGAGAGTGTTAACTGTCCCGGATTATGACAACTTTGTCAAAATTGAAGACCTCCAGTAGCATGTTGCCAAAAATCTATACTTAAGTGAACATCTATGGGCGCTGAGGCCTACATACCTGGAAGAGGTTCCGGAGGTCAACGCCCCCTCGGCCCGGTCTGTGACCAGGCCTCGCGGTGGGTGCAGACGGTTTTATCCAGTGTCTCTAGAACTGGAGACTAATGATGGATCATGCTATTACAGAATAAGGATACTTACGCTCCCCTTAATTAGAACCCGTTGGGTCAGGTTAATAGTGAGTTTAATAAACAACTTAGAATCTTACTGAAAGGTAATTCCTTAATGGAAGATAAGATTTATTCCTGTGTGTTAGATTACTCTCTCTCTCTCAACACACTGAGTAATTGTCTCAGATGCAGTCTTCAATTTCTAATTCAATGTTTATTTTTTTTTTTTTTGAGAAAGTTTGTGTATGTTTATTTTTGGGAATAAAATATTCAAAATTTCTGATGCTTTCTATTTGTATTTTATAAATATATATTTTTTTTCAGTTGTTTGGGACTAAATAGAAGTACATGTCTTAATCTCGTCGTGAAAGATGCATTGTAGCACGTTCATGATGCATTGTAGCACGTTCATGATGCATTGTAGCACGTTCATGATGCATTGTAGCACGTTCATGATGCATTGTAGCACGTTCATGATGCATTGTAGCATGTTCATGATGCATTGTAGCACGTTCATGATGCATTGTAGCACGTTCATGAGGATGCATTGTAGCACGTTCATGAGGATGCATTGTAGCACGTTCATGATGCATTGTAGCACGTTCATGAGGATGCATTGTAGCACGTTCATGATGCATTGTAGCACGTTCATGATGCATTGTAGCACGTTCATGAGGATGCATTGTAGCACGTTCATGAGGATGCATTGTAGCACGTTCATGATGCATTGTAGCACGTTCATGAGGATGCATTGTAGCACGTTCATGAGGATGCATTGTAGCACGTTCATGATGCATTGTAGCACGTTCATGATGCATTGTAGCACGTTCATGATGCATTGTAGCACGTTCATGATGCATTGTAGCACGTTCATGATGCATTGTAGCACGTTCATGATGCATTGTAGCACGTTCATGATGCATTGTAGCACGTTCATGATGCATTGTAGCACGTTCATGATGCATTGTAGCACGTTCATGATGCATTGTAGCACGTTCATGATGCATTGTAGCACGTTCATGATGCATTGTAGCACGTTCATGATACATTGTAGCACGTTCATGATGCATTGTAGCACGTTCATGATGCATTGTAGCACGTTCATGATGCATTGTAGCACGTTCATGATGCATTGTAGCACGTTCATGATGCATTGTAGCACGTTCATGATGCATTGTAGCACGTTCATGATGCATTGTAGCACGTTCATGATGCATTGTAGCACGTTCATGATACATTGTAGCACGTTCATGATGCATTGTAGCACGTTCATGAGGATGCATTGTAGCACGTTCATGAGGATGCATTGTAGCACGTTCATGAGGATGCATTGTAGCACGTTCATGATGCATTGTAGCACGTTCATGAGGATGCATTGTAGCACGTTCATGAGGATGCATTGTAGCACGTTCATGATGCATTGTAGCACGTTCATGAGGATGCATTGTAGCACGTTCATGAGGATGCATTGTAGCACGTTCATGAGGATGCATTGTAGCACGTTCATGAGGATGCATTGTAGCACGTTCATGAGGATGCATTGTAGCACGTTCATGAGGATGCATTGTAGCACGTTCATGAGGATGCATTGTAGCACGTTCATGAGGATGCATTGTAGCACGTTCATGAGGATGCATTGTAGCACGTTCATGATGCATTGTAGCACGTTCATGAGGATGCATTGTAGCACGTTCATGAGGGATGCACTGTAGCACTTTCATGAAGATGCATTGTAGCACGTTCATGAGGATGGATTGTAGCACGTTCATGAGGATGCATTGTAGCACGTTCATGAGGATGCATTGTAGCACGTTCATGAGGGATGTATTGTAGCACGTTCATGAAGATGCACTGTAGCACGTTCATGAGGATGCATTGTAGCACGTTCATGAGGATGCATTGTAGCACGTTCATGAGGATGCATTGTAGCACGTTCATGAGAATGCATTGTAGCACGTTCATGAGGGATGCATTGTAGCAGTTTCATGAAGGATGCATTGTATCACGTTCATGATGTATTGTATCACGTTCATGAAGGATGCATTGCAGCACGTTCACGAAGGATGCATTGTATCACGTTCATGAAAGATGCATTGTGGCACTTTCATAAAGATGCATTGTAGCACGTTCATGAGTTTCACTGTAGCACGTTCATGAAGGATCATTGTAACACGTTCATGAGGATCATTGTAACACATGAGGATCATTGTAACACGTTCATGAGGATCATTGTAACACGTTCATGAGGATCATTGTAACACGTTCATGAAGGATCATTGTAACACGTTCATGAAGGATCATTGTAACACGTTCATGAGGATCATTGTAACACGTTCATGAGGATCATTGTAACACGTTCATGAGAATCATTGTAACACGTTCATGAGAATCATTGTAACACGTTCATGAAGGATCATTGTAACACGTTCAAGAAGGATCATTGTAACACGTTCATGAGGATCATTGTAACACGTTCATGAGGATCATTGTAACACGTTCATGAAGGATCATTGTAACACGTTCATGAAGGATCATTTTAACAAGTTCATGAAGGATCATTGTGACACGTTCATGAAGGATCATTGTAACACGTTCATGAAGGATCATTGTAGCACGTTCATGAAGGATCATTGTAACACGTTCATGAAGGATCATTGTAACACGTTCATGAGGATCATTGTAACACGTTCATGAGGATCATTGTAACACGTTCATGAAGGATCATTGTAACACGTTCATGAAGGATCTTTGTAACACGTTCATGAAGGATCATTGTAACACGTTCATGAAGGATCATTGTAACACGTTCATGAAGGATCATTGTAACACGTTCATGAAGGATCATTGTAACACGTTCATGAAGGATCATTGTAACACGTTCATGAAGGATCATTGTAACACGTTCATGAAGGATCATTGTAACACGTTCATGAGGATCATTGTAGCACGTTCATGAGGATCATTGTAACACGTTCATGAAGGATAATTGTAACACGTTCATGAAGGATCATTGTAACACGTTCATGAAGGATCATTGTAACACGTTCATGAAGGATCTTTGTAACACGTTCATGAAGGATCATTTTAACACGTTCATGAGGATCATTGTAACACGTTCATGAGGATCATTGTAACACGTTCATGATGTATTGTATCACGTTCATGAAGGATGCATTGCAGCACGTTCATGAAGGATCATTGTAACACGTTCATGAAGGATCATTGTAACACGTTCATGAAGGATCATTGTAACACGTTCATGAAGGATCATTGTAACACGTTCATGAAGGATCATTGTAACACGTTCATGAGGATCATTGTAACACGTTCATGAGGATCATTGTAACACGTTCATGAGGATCATTGTAACACGTTCATGAGGATCATTGTAACACGTTCATGAAGGATCATTGTAACACGTTCATGAAGGATCATTGTAACACGTTCATGAGGATCATTGTAACACGTTCATGAGGATCATTGTAACACGTTCATGATGTATTGTATCACGTTCATGAAAGATGCATTGTGGCACTTTCATAAAGATGCATTGTAGCACGTTCATGAGGTTCACTGTAGCACGTTCATGAAGGATCATTGTAACACGTTCATGAGGATCATTGTAACACATTCATGAGGATCATTGTAACACGTTCATGAGGATCATTGTAACACGTTCATGAGGATCATTGTAACACGTTCATGAAGGATCATTGTAACACGTTCATGAAGGATCATTGTAATACGTTCATGAGGATCATTGTAACACGTTCATGAGGATCATTGTAACACGTTCGTGAGAATCATTGTAACACGTTCATGAAGGATCATTGTAACACGTTTAAGAAGGATCATTGTAACACGTTCATGAGGATCATTGTAACACGTTCATGAAGGATCATTGTAACACGTTCATGAAGGATCATTGTAACACGTTCATGAAGGATCATTGTAACACGTTCATGAGGATCATTGTAACACGTTCATGAAGGATCATTGTAACACGTTCATGAAGGATCATTGTAACACGTTCATGAAGGATCATTGTAACACGTTCATGAAGGATCATTGTAACACGTTCATGAAGGATCATTGTAACACGTTCATGAAGGATCATTGTAACACGTTCATGAAGGATCATTGTAACACGTTCATGAAGGATCATTGTAACACGTTCATGAGGATCATTGTAACACGTTCATGAGGATCATTGTAACACGTTCATGAGGATCATTGTAACACGTTCATGAAGGATCATTGTAACACGTTCATGAAGGATCATTGTAACACGTTCATGAAGGATCATTGTAACACGTTCATGAGGATCATTGTAACACGTTCATGAGGATCATTGTAACACGTTCATGATGTATTGTATCACGTTCATGAAAGATGCATTGTGGCACTTTCATAAAGATGCATTGTAGCACGTTCATGAGGTTCACTGTAGCACGTTCATGAAGGATCATTGTAACACGTTCATGAGGATCATTGTAACACATTCATGAGGATCATTGTAACACGTTCATGAGGATCATTGTAACACGTTCATGAGGATCATTGTAACACGTTCATGAAGGATCATTGTAACACGTTCATGAATTATCATTGTAATACGTTCATGAGGATCATTGTAACACGTTCATGAGGATCATTGTAACACGTTCGTGAGAATCATTGTAACACGTTCATGAAGGATCATTGTAACACGTTTAAGAAGGATCATTGTAACACGTTCATGAGGATCATTGTAACACGTTCATGAAGGATCATTGTAACACGTTCATGAAGGATCATTGTAACACGTTCATGAAGGATCATTGTAACACGTTCATGAAGGATCATTGTAACACGTTCATGAAGGATCATTGTAACACGTTCATGAAGGATCATTGTAACACGTTCATGAAGGATCATTGTAACACGTTCATGAAGGATCATTGTAACACGTTCATGAAGGATCATTGTAACACGTTCATGAAGGATCATTGTAACACGTTCATGAAGGATCATTGTAACACGTTCATGAGGATCATTGTAACACGTTCATGAGGATCATTGTAACACGTTCATGAAGGATCATTGTAACACGTTCATGAAGGATCATTGTAACACGTTCATGAAGGATCATTGTAACACGTTCATGAGGATCATTGTAACACGTTCATGAGGATCATTGTAACACGTTCATGAGGATCATTGTAACACGTTCATGAGGATCATTGTAACACGTTCATGAGGATCATTGTAACACGTTCATGAAGGATCATTGTAACACGCTCATGAGGATCATTGTAACACGTACATGAGGATCATTGTAACACGTTCATGAGGATCATTGTAACACGTTCATGAGGATCATTGTAACACGTTCATGATGTATTGTATCACGTTCATGAAAGATGCATTGTGGCACTTTCATAAAGATGCATTGTAGCACGTTCATGAGGTTCACTGTAGCACGTTCATGAAGGATCATTGTAACACGTTCATGAGGATCATTGTAACACATTCATGAGGATCATTGTAACACGTTCATGAGGATCATTGTAACACGTTCATGAGGATCATTGTAACACGTTCATGAAGGATCATTGTAACACGTTCATGAAGGATCATTGTAATACGTTCATGAGGATCATTGTAACACGTTCATGAGGATCATTGTAACACGTTCGTGAGAATCATTGTAACACGTTCATGAAGGATCATTGTAACACGTTTAAGAAGGATCATTGTAACACGTTCATGAGGATCATTGTAACACGTTCATGAAGGATCATTGTAACACGTTCATGAAGGATCATTGTAACACGTTCATGAAGGATCATTGTAACACGTTCATGAAGGATCATTGTAACACGTTCATGAAGGATCATTGTAACACGTTCATGAAGGATCATTGTAACACGTTCATGAAGGATCATTGTAACACGTTCATGAAGGATCATTGTAACACGTTCATGAAGGATCATTGTAACACGTTCATGAAGGATCATTGTAACACGTTCATGAGGATCATTGTAACACATTCATGAGGATCATTGTAACACGTTCATGAAGGATCATTGTAACACGTTCATGAAGGATCATTGTAACACGTTCATGAAGGATCATTGTAACACGTTCATGAGGATCATTGTAACACGTTCATGAGGATCATTGTAACACGTTCATGAGGATCATTGTAACACGTTCATGAGGATCATTGTAACACGTTCATGAGGATCATTGTAACACGTTCATGAAGGATCATTGTAACACGCTCATGAGGATCATTGTAACACGTACATGAGGATCATTGTAACACGTTCATGAGGATCATTGTAACACGTTCATGAGGATCATTGTAACACGTTCATGAAGGATCATTGTAACACGTTCATGAAGGATCATTGTAACACGTTCGTGAAGGATCATTGTAACACGTTCGTGAAGGATCATTGTAACACGTACATGAGGATCATTGTAGCACGTTCATGAAGGATCATTGTAACACTTTCATGAAGGATCATTGTAACACGTTCATGAAGGATCATTGTAACACGTTCATGAAGGATCATTGTAACACGTTCATGAGGATCATTGTAACACGTTCATGAAGGATCATTGTAACACGTTCATGAGGATCATTGTAACACGTTCATGAAGGATCATTGTAACACGTTCATGAAGGATCATTGTAACACGTTCATGAAGGATCATTGTAACACGTTCATGAAGGATCATTGTAACACGTTCATGAAGGATCATTGTAACACGTTCATGAAGGATCATTGTAACACGTTCATGAAGGATCATTGTAACACGTTCATGAAGGATCATTGTAACACGTTCATGAGGATCATTGTAACACGTTCATGAGGATCATTGTAACACGTTCATGAGGATCATTGTAACACGTTCATGAAGGATCATTGTAACACGTTCATGAAGGATCATTGTAACACGTTCATGAAGGATCATTGTAACACGTTCATGAAGGATCATTGTAACACGTTCATGAGGATCATTGTAACACGTTCGTGAGGATCATTGTAACACGTTCATGAAGGATCATTGCAACACTTTCATGAAGGATCATTGTAACACGTTCATGAAGGATCATTGTAACACGTTCATGAAGGATCATTGTAACACGTTCATGAGGATCATTGTAACACGTTCATGAAGGATCATTGTAACACGTTCATGAAGGATCGTTGTAACACGTTCATGAAGGATCATTGTAACACGTTCATGAGAATCATTGTAACACGTTCATGAGAATCATTGTAACACGTTCATGAAGGATCATTGTAACACGTTCATGAGGATCATTGTAACACGTTCATGAAGGATCATTGTAACACGTTCATGAGGATCATTGTAACACGTTCATGAAGGATCATTGTAACACGTTCATGAGGATCATTGTAACACGTTCATGAAGGATCATTGTAACACGTTCATGAAGGATCATTGTAACACGTTCATGAAGGATCATTGTAACACGTTCATGAAGGATCATTGTAACACGTTCATGAAGGATCATTGTAACACGTTCATGAAGGATCATTGTAACACGTTCATGAAGGATCATTGTAACACGTTCATGAAGGATCATTGTAACACGTTCATGAGGATCATTGTAACACGTTCATGAGGATCATTGTAACACGTTCATGAGGATCATTGTAACACGTTCATGAAGGATCATTGTAACACGTTCATGAAGGATCATTGTAACACGTTCCTGAAGGATCATTGTAACACGTTCATGAAGGATCATTGTAACACGTTCATGAGGATCATTGTAACACGTTCATGAGGATCATTGTAACACGTTCATGAAGGATCATTGTAACACGTTCATGAGGATCATTGTAACACGTTCATGAGGATCATTGTAACACGTTCATGAAGGATCATTGTAACACGCTCATGAGGATCATTGTAACACGTTCGTGAAGGATCATTGTAACACGTTCATGAAGGATCATTGTAACACGTTCATGAAGGATCATTGTAACACGTTCATGTAACACGTTCAGATCATTGATCATTGTAACACGTTCGTGAAGGATCATTGTAACACGTTCATGAAGGATCATTGTAACACGTTCATGAAGGATCATTGTAACACGTTCATGAGGATCATTGTAACACGTTCATGAAGGATCATTGTAACACGTTCATGAAGGATCATTGTAACACGTTCATGAAGGATCATTGTAACACGTTCATGAGGATCATTGTAACACGTTCATGAAGGATCATTGTAACACGTTCATGAGGATCATTGTAACACGTTCATGAAGGATCATTGTAGCACGTTCATGAGGATCATTGTAACACGTTCATGAAGGATCATTGTAACACGTTCATGAAGGATCATTGTAACACGTTCATGAAGGATCATTGTAACACGTTCATGAAGGATCATTGTAACACGTTCATGAGGATCATTGTAACACGTTCATGAGGATCATTGTAACACGTTCATGAAGGATCATTGTAACACGTTCATGAAGGATCATTGTAACACGTTCATGAGGATCATTGTAACACGTTCATGAAGATCATTGTAACACGTTCATGAAGGATCATTGTAACACGTTCATGAAGGATCATTGTAACACGTTCATGACGGATCATTGTAACACGTTCATAAAGGATCATTGTAACACGTTCATGAGGATCATTGTAGCAAGTATATCGATAATATTTTACACAATAATAAATATAGTACCAATTAGGCTATATTAGAAAGTATTGTAATTAATATATATTCAAAGAGGGGATATAAAAGCGACATGAACACTGATATACAGGAAAAAAAAACATAATATATGATCAGGTTTTAAATAAATATTAAACCACGGGTTTATCTGGGGAATAAAACACAAAGGGGAAAATCTTACCTGTAAAAGTGCCGAGCCAATCTGCGTTATTCTCATGGCCTTGTTACACACAAAGTGCCAGGGAAACGCCTTGCAGAAGCTGCTGACGCCAATCTTGGAATCCTTTATACTGGACGACGCATAGGTGTGAGTCCCGGTGCTCTGAGCGTTGACTGAGGCGTCGTTGGTCACTCGTTGTTCCCCGGTACTGTCAACACGCTCATCCACAACAGTATACTTGAAGTAAAACCTGTGACTTGATCGGTTGCCATTTGGCGTTTCACATTTCTCACAGGTAACTGAGATGTTTTTATTGAAGATTAAGAGACTTACTCCTTGAATCACACCCCCTACGAAATACCTTATTGGTTCACGATTGGTGAAGAAGTGGAGGACGACTTTCTCGTCATGGCGGTTACAGAGGAGGCTCGGGACGTCATTTTTCGTCTTGAGGTTTGAATTGGTCTTAATAATATCGCAGATACCCGTCATGTTAGTGAGAAAACCTTCCAAGTTGAAGCCAAGGCTTTCCAGCGCCTTCCCGTGTTGTTTCTTGCACTCCCTCACGTATTCCAGTCCCAGACGTCGCATGAAGTCCTCAGGAGACACTTCTGTAGGCAGAGAAGAAGTCCTCTCTCAGTGTTTGTACACAGATGTACACCTATGTACATAGAAATGTATATGTCTGCATCTAGACCAAGAAATGTTTCAGTGACGATGCACTAAAATGTCTTTCAGTTTATATACACCCAGAAGTGTCTGTGTGTGTGTGTGTATATATATATATATATATATATATATATATATATATATATATATATATATATATATATATATATATATATATATATATATATATAATGTCGTGCCATATACGTAAAACTTGCGATTTTGGCTTAAATAGAAACTCTCTTTGTGTATACAATAATTTTGCAAAAATCATTCTGAACCTAACGAAAAAAATATTTCATTGTGTTTGTTTATTATTAAATTATTGTAAACTTATCTGAAATATATTTAGTTGGATTAGGTTAAACTAAATTGCGCTTGTTTTAATAAGGTCAGTGTAAGTTTTCTAAGATTCTT
>NW_027195366.1:97500-130000 GCF_038502225.1 Cherax quadricarinatus
GAGAGAAGTGAGAAAAGCCTCCAAATGAATTCCGCGAGGGTCACATGGAGCCCCTTCTTTCCTGCAGGAAATGGTGAGCATTAAAATTGCTAAGCAACACAAGTGGTGGCGGTAAGGAGAAACCAGAAATGCAACATCTGCGATAGATAATGCTCGAGAAGGAGAGAGATACAAAGAACAGATTGTATACCAATTATTCAAGTGGATGCTGCAGTATAATGCAGAGAAGTATGAACAAAGAGCTGATGGTATGGAATTCCGGTGTGTATAAGAAGTGCACTTTCATTAAAGGTTCCATCGGGAAAAGAACCTGATGAGTATAATAAAACAGCCCGAGGTGGGATGGATAACAGCGGAGCATAATCTGGGTTCTTATAAACACAAACAGGGGAAAACTGGGAGAGCAACACCTGAAGCTCACCCTGGTTAATTCTGAGGCCTCAGATATTCTACTGTAAATAAGCCATGATTTGCAAAGACATGGATATACGAAATCGTAAGGTAAAGGTATCTACGGACTAGAAGGATAAGAAAAGTCCACATGTGGAGGCAGCGGAAAACGAACAAGCAGCAAAGAGCTGGAATGCTGCAAAGAAAGGAGTTGTGCAGATTGAGTGTGCAATGTACAGACCTCAGTGGCAACATGCAGACCCCATCAACTTCCTAATGGAAAATATTGACTCCCTTCTGCTACAACACAACTGTCAAGATATCATAATTGTTGGTGACCTCAACCAGCACCTTATACAGAGGGACTTTGATGACCTTCTTGCAGTGTTTGACATGAGAAAGTTTGTTGATTTCCCTACTCACATATCTGGCTCCTCCCTTGACCCTGTAGTGAGTGATCTGGCAGAAGGCATAGTCACTTGTCAACCCCTCGGCTATGTTGGATCGTCTGACCATAAGGCTGTTTTTACGACACTTAAGATCCCAACAGAACGAGGTGAGGAGTCCACACGCACAACTTGGCTATGAGAAAGAGGTAATTGGCCAGCCCTTTGCTCTGAGCTCGCCAACACCGATTGGAATGCTCTTCTCCAAGGGGATGTTGACAATCAAGTGAAAGCCTTCACTGGACACATCCTTAATCTACAACAAGAACACATTCCTCACCGGCAATATGTGACGAAGTCTACAGATCAGCCTTGGTTTGGCTTTCGTTGTTGAGAGGCTGCTACTGCTAAGTACAAAGCATGGCGAAGGTATAAGAGACATATTACCACCTATAACAGGAACTTGCACAGGCAAGCACATGGGTGACGTTCAAAAGTGGGTCATTGCTAAATTGGAGGTGGACACTAAAAGAAAGCTAGCATCAGGTAGGGTAGGGTCCAAAACCTGGTGGTCCCTGGTCAAGGACAGACAAGGTTATCTGCCTGATGAACTCATTCCACCTCTAAATCGACAGGATGGGACCACCTCTACTAGTAGGCAAGAGAAGGCGGACCTCTTTGCTGAACACTTTGCTACCAAAATGCAAATTCCTGATCCAGCAAGGGACCCTCCTTGGCTAGCTGCAAGAACTGTGTCAAAACTGTCAGTTGTGACAATAAGGCAGGAGGAGGTGCATTTCCTTTTTAAATCGCTTGACCAAGAAAAGGCTGTGGGCCCAGACAAGTTGAGCCCAAGATTGCTGAGAAGATGTGCAGACCAGCTAGCAGCAACTCTAACTCGCATCTTTCAGCACTGCCTACTACAGTGTAAATGGCCCTCTCTATGGAAAGAGGCAAATGTAGTCCCTGTTCACAAAAAGAAGAGCAGAGCAGAAATCAGCAACTACAGACCAGTGTCACTCCTGTCAATCACTGTTAAGATCCTTGAGACAATAATCTCAAGACAAATGACAGAGTTTTTTGACTATCACTCACTACTTTGTGATCGCCAATATGGCTTCAGGAAAGGTTACTCTGCTGCTGATCTGTTGTTAAACCTCTCCACTAAGTGGCACCAGTCACTGGATGAATCCAAAGTCAGCTGTGTGGTAGCACTGGACATTGCTGGCGCTTTCGACCGGGTGTGGCACCAGGGCCTCTTAGCAAAACTTCAAGCACTGGGAATTGCAGGCTCTACGCTATGTCTCCTCAGTGATTACCTTCAGGGTAGATCTCTAAGTGTAGTTCTCAATGGAACGGAATCAGCAAGACATCCTATTGGGGCAAGTGTTCCACAAGGAAGCGTGCGGGGACCATTGTTATGGAATGTCTACTTCAACGACCTCCTTCATCTAATCCCAGAATTACATGCATATGCAGACGACTGTACACTGACATTCACTTATCCAAGAGAAGAAATGCCAGCTGCTCTAAGCTACATCAATCACCAGCTGAGAGCTATATCAGCTTGGGGAAGTGGATGGCAAGTAACAATTGCACCTGAGAAAACGCAAATGATGTTCGTCTCTAGGCACCATGATGGTAGTGCTGGTGCAGTAGTAAGGATGAATGGGAGGGTGTTGGCACCTGGAGAAGTTGATATCCTTGGGGTGAAATTTGACTCCAAACTAACCATGAAGAACCATGTTGTAAATCTTGTCATCCTGTTCCCTACTTGTATGTCTCATAACAATAAAAATGCTTTCAAATGAGCTGATGTAGGTAACAGCTCTTAGCTTGTCAATAAAGCTAGGGATCTTTAACCTTGTCAAACCCTCGTGGAAAAAAAAAAGTGAAGAGAAGCGACAGGAGGTGGATCGGTGCCCATCAATGGTTTAGTCTCCGCAATGTAGTTAGAGATAGCTTCAGTTGTTTCAGAGGACAAGGAAGTTGTATGTGGGACGATATTGGAGATAGAAGGAGGGTGAGTAAAGATCGGGGCGACGACGGAATTTACCAACTTGGGGAAGCGAGAGGTTATAGGTAGCTTGGGAGGGGACAGGAGAGGAAGGTACTGTATGAGGGGGAGGATGCACCTCCACACTTGCAACAGAACAAGTAAGAGGTAAAGATCAAGGTACTGTGACTGGATACCTGGAGGTTACCTGGAGGTTATTCCGGGGATCAACGCCCCCGCGGCCCGGTCCATGACCAGGCCTCCCGATGGATCAGGGCCTGATCAACTAGGCTGTTACTGCAGTATCACTGCAAGAATTGAGTGATGTTTTTCAGTTGTCACTGGAATGGCATCTATGGTTGTAAGGAGAGAAAGATCGCGAGCATTGCTTGCATTCTGTACTGTGATAATGCATGCACTGCTCTTGAGAGCAGTAAAGGGATTATTATGACCAACATGGCATCGGAGCGCCTTGTTGATACGATGATCAGAAAGATATTTTGAAGGTGTCGGTTGTAGAGTGAAAACCTTCATCCAATGTGTACGTTCTATAATGCGTCATACGTAAAGGAAATGATTGTCGTGCTGATCTTTTCTGAGTAGAGCGAGAGTCAGTCGAAATAATGTCATCAGAAGAAGGTCGTGGTCATTTAGATACAGGGCGGAGGTGGTCTATGTTGAGGTGGGCACGCAATCCAAAAACAGTGGCACCATATGGAGAGAAGCCGGACGCATAGTCAAAGACTTGCGGAGGTTAGAATGGTCTTGTAACAAGGCAGGGTCGTCAGAGGGCACTGCTACAGGAAGGGGCCCAGGTGGATTATTATTATAATAAAAAAGCGCTAAACCACAAGGGCTATACAGAGCTGCAGGGCAGGAAGGTTGCAAGGGTATCAGGTGGCAAAAGGGAGAGGGATGATTAGTAGGTTACGGAGAATAGCGGGGCAGTGGATAGTGCAGGGGTAGAGGGTAGCAAGAGATTAAGGTAGAAAGGGGGGGGGGATGGAAGGTATTCAGGGTCAATTCAGGGAACTGGAGCACAGATCCAATTCCTTAGATCAAGAGCCCCTCACCACCGTCAAGGAACCTCCCTTGAGGGGGGAAGGTAAAGAGAGTAGTAGAGCGGAGACGACGTTGGAGGTTAATTCTGCATGCTCGTTGATAGAGACGGCAGTCTAACAGAATGTGGCTAACCGATACTGGAACTTGACACTTCTCACAGAGAGGAGCAGGGCACCTCTCCATGAGATACCCATGAGTAAGACGAGTATGGCCAATGCGAAGACAGGAGAGAGTAGTCTCCCAACCTCGACACTGATGACAAGAAGACGGCCAGTAACCTATACTCGGCTTAATAGATTGAAGTTTGTTACCGAGCATAGTAGACCAACGTCGTTGTCAACGGGTGTGAAGGTGGGTAGCTATTACAGCAAAATAGTCCGTGAATGGAACACCTCTATATGAAACTGGTAGGTCATGTACTGCTGACCGCGCAGAAGTGTCTGCCTGTTCATTGCCCTGTACGTCAACATGACCAGGGACCCAACAAAAAACAATATCTTTATGCTTGGTAGAGATGCGGCGTAGCCAAAGTTGGATATGGAGAACTAGAGGGTGAGGTGTATAAAATTTTTGTATAGCCTGTAAAGCACTAAGGGAGTCTGAGACAACCACAAATGATGACAAAGGCATAGATGCAATACGGATAAGTGCTGCAAGAATGGCATACAATTCAGCTGTAAAAATGCTAGCCGAGGATAGTAAATGTCCTCGCACGACACTGTCCAGAAACGCTGCCGCGAATCCGACGCCATCAGAAGACTTAGAGCCATCTGTGTACCGTGATGGCATGAGAATAAGAGCGGAAGTGGTCAAGAAAAAGAGAGCGGGAAGCTACCGTAGACAGTGGGCTTTCGTGCAAGGGAGTGAAAAAGAACATACTCGAACAGCTGGAATTTCCCAAGGGGGGGCAGGGAAAAGTGAGATGCTAAATGAACATAGAAAGGTGGTAACTGAAGTGAAGACAAGAGCAAATGTAAGCTAAGAGAAAAGGGACGGAGCAAACAGGGGCGACGAACAAATAATGTCTACTAACATTGGTGACTATTCTATATATGGAAGGATTACGGAGATCATGAGAGCGTACATAGTAGCGAAGGCAATGGCCATCACGGCGATCAGACAAGGGTGGAATATTCGCTTCAGCAGGGAAGAGCAAAAAGCACCATGGCATAAACGTAATCCCTGGTGATGAATAGGATTAAGGCTAGAAAGATTAGCAGGAGAGGCCGCTGAATAGATCTTATCACCATAATCGAGTTTCGAAAAATGAGGGCTGAATGTAGGCGAAGGAGAGTTCGATGATCAGCTCCCCATGAAAGAAGAGCAAGGGTTTTAAGACGGTTCAGCCGGCTGTGACAAGTTGCTTTCAGAGAGGTAATGTGAGGTTTCCAGGATAACCTACGGTGAAAGAGGAGGCCTAGAAACCTGACTGTATCACGTTCAGGGATACGTGAGCCATAGAGCTACAAAGGATGATCGGAGATGACAGAGCGTCTAGTGAAAGTAATTTGGCGAGTTTTAGTACTGGAAAATTTAAACCCATGCATGGTGGCCCAATTGGAAACACAGTCGACCGCATGCTGGACAGAGACAGTAATGAGGTGACAGTCAGCGCCTGCACAAGTAAAGCGAAGTCATCAACATAGAGTGATGACCAAATATTGGATGGAAGAAGAGAGGCCAAATCATTTATAGCAAGGAGAAAAAGTGTTGCACTCAGGACACATCCCTGGGGGACACCTTCAGCTTGGACAAAGTCCGGGGAGAGCACATTATTGACTCGAACACGGAAGTGTCTGTCAGTTAAGAAGTTCTTAAGGAAGGATAGTAGATTGCCTGGGAGGCCTAAGGAGTGGGCTTGGGCCAAAATAATATGCCTCCAAGTTGTGTCATATGCCTTCTCAAGATAAAAAAATATGGCAATAACTGAGTGGTTATTTGCAAAGGCATTACGAACATACGTATCCAAGCGTAATAAGGGGTCTATGGTAGAATGGCTCCTACGAAAGCCATATTGACTAGTGGAGACTGTTGTCTCTCTCTAGATACCACATTAAACGTCAGTTTACCAGACGTTCCATCAGTTTGCAAACTGCACTAGTAAGAGCAATGGGGCGATAGTGGGAGGCATCATGTCCCGTAGTACCCGGTTTGCGGAAAGGGAGAAAAATGGCGGATTTCCACAGCTGGGGAAGAACTCCTTGTGACCAAATAAGATTGAAGAGTTGTAAGAGGATTGTAGGGCTGATTGATGTAAATGTTGTAACATCCGAATATGAATGCCCTCAGGTCCAGCTGCCGATGATCGGCAGGCTGAGATTGTCGCCTCCAGTTCTGGAAGTGTAAAAGGCACATTATAAGATTCTTCTTTGAAAGAAAAAAATTCTAAGAGTGCTAACTCTCTGGCAGACTTCGGGGAAAAAAAGAGGGGCATAGATGGAGCCCCTGAGAAATACGGACCAGATGATTACCAATTTCAATGGCAACGTCAAGAGGGTTTGCTATAGCAACACTGGCAACCTGCAGAACAGGAGCTGGGTCAAGAGAGTATTTACCACTCAGTTTCCGTACTTTTTTTCCAGACTGCACTCATAGAGGAAGCCGAGGTGATGGTGGAAACAATCTCGCCAGTAAGTGCGTTTAGCATCACGAATGACACGGCGAGCAACCGCTCGCTTCTGCTTAAAATCATGTCTCTCTGTGGTTCTATTGTACCGGTACCTGCCCCACGCAGCGCGTTTCTAACGTACTGCCCGAGCATAATCAGGAGACCACCAAGGCACACACTTCTGAGAATGCCTGCCTGAGGTATGGGGTATAGAATGAGAAGCTGCAGTTAAAACTGACGTCGAGAAGAGGTGTAAAAGCTCATCAATGGAGGATGATGAAGGAACCTCACTTAAAGCAGTTAGCTGTGAGTAAAGGTCCCAATTTGCTCGATCAAATTGCCAGCGTGGGCTATGAAGAGGTGGTGAATATGAAGAAGTAAGAATGATTGGAAAATGATCGCTGTCATTTAAGTCCTGGAGAACAGACCAGGTGAAGTCTAGTGCAGTGGAGGGAGAGCAGACCGAGAGATCGATGCAAGAGAGAGTATGAGTACGAGGATCAAAATGGGTGGAAGTACCAGTATTTAAAACATGGAGGGGGTGAGAAGCGAGAAAAGCCTCCAACTGAATGTTACGGGAATAACAGTGAGACCCCCCCAGAGGAAATGGTGGGCATTAAAATCGCCAAGTAACAGGATGAAACAAAGGCAAAATCTGGGATAGATATTGCCCGAGAAGGAGAGATACAAAGAACATATTGTAAACCACTTATTCAAGTGGATACGGGCTGCAGTGTAATGCAGCGAGGTATGAACAAATAGCTGACGGTACGGAATATCAGTGAGTAGAAGAAGGGCACTTTCATTAAAGGTCCCATCAGAAAAAGGATCCAAAGAATACAATAAATTATAGCCTGAGATGGGTTGGAACAGGCGAGTGTAATTTTGGTTCTTGTAAGCAAACACCAACAGGGGAAAACTGGGAGAGCAACAACATCTGAGGCTCACCCCGATTACCCCTGAGGCCGCGGATATTCCACTGTAAATAGGCCATGATTGGCAACGAGGAAAGTACCAGGAATCGGCAGGTAAGGGCACCTACGAATTAGAGGAGTTAGAAAAGTCATTGTGCGGTGGCATTGGAAAACGTTCAAGCAGCGAAGGAATGGAGCGTTGCAAAGACTGGAGTTGTGGAGATGGAGGAGAGGGAAGAGAAGGAACAGGAGGTGGATCAATGTCCATTGAAGGTTTAGTCTCTGCAATATATTCTGAAATAGCTTCAAGTGTTTCTGAATTCAAACACATTGTATGGGAGACAATATTGGAGATAGGAGGAGGGTGAGTAAAGATTGGGACAGTAGGGGGGGACGAAAGCATGTAGGGAACTGGAGAAGTGTGGGTGGGGTCAGAAGAGGCAGAAACCTGAGAGGGGGCAGAAGAGGGAGAAACTTGGGAGGGGACAGGGGAGGAAGGCACAGAATGAGGAGGAGGGTGAACCTCCACACTTGTAAGAGCCAGTGAGAGGGGAAGAATTAGGCACAGAGACTGGAAAAGGTAAAATGCGGAAGTGGAAGAAGGGAAGGAGGAGGCAAAGATGATTTGAGCAATGGGGATTTTTTGGACTTCTGAGAAGTAGAGGGGCGATTATTAGGTGTCGAATGAGGTCTTGTTTTTTAAACAACAAAGAAAAAAAGGAAAAGAAAAAATAAGAGAGGGGGAGTGTGGTGGGGCATCTCCCAGGGAAAAGGACCCCAAGTCTCCCCTTCCATGCCCAAGACGACAACGTCAGCGAAGCCAGCAGTGCAGATGCAGCATGGAACCCGTGCTATACCCTACCCTTCAAGCCAATAAACCAGCAATCCGGGACAGCAACCTCACATCTACCGAGCCACCTTGGTGGACAAAAGGGAGGGCGGTCGGAAACTCACCACAAAGCATACCTCCTTCGACCACCACCACTTGGAATCCGACAAACAGAGATACACCCGTCACCTGAAAGACACCCGAAGCCTTCCCTCTCCCTGGTAAACCGGAGAGCGATCGGAATCTCTAAATGATCCAGATTCCACAGTAAATTACATTACCACCAAGGACCTCAACGGAAGGAGATGCATCGTGGAAGCCCCTTCTCAGGTCTAGGAACTACAAAGCCTAAAGGAAAAACCTCAGAGGCAGAAACAGGAAAGGGAAAGTGGAGGGATGGGGAGAGGAGGAAATGGAAAGGGGTGAAGAGAATTGAGAGGTAATTAGGTTCAGTCTGAGGAAGAAAACCGAAAGGTCTAATTCCCCAGACCGATAGCCTCTTCACCGCGCCAAGGAGCCCCCCTTGAAGAGGAACCACTGATATAAAAAATGTTATTCCATGGGCAGCTCACAACAAAGCTTGAAAAAGAGCGACCATTGATTTTAAAATGGTGAAGCTTAGTGGATGTGAGTATCATGTAATGTTGGCCACTCGAGAGGCCCACTCCAACTCGGGAGTGGGCCTCCCGGGTTGGATATGCTTGCGATTACAACTAGATCAATTCCATCTGCATCTCAAGATAAACTGAGAACCGAAAATGGTAGAAAATGCCGACAAGTTGATGTAGAGCAGTTGGGTTTCATTCCAGACTATGGAGCTGAACTCTTCTTCAGGCTGAGGGACTGACAGCCTCAAACTATTCATACAAGATTAATGGACTGATTACATAATCTGTACCTCGTCACTTCTGCTGCCCTCAGTCCATTCTCTGTATCTGACTGAAGAAGCCTACAGAAAAGGCGAAACGTTTCAACAATAAAGGTACCCAACTGCTGCACATGTGTCTTGCTCAGCATAAAATAGAAACAAAGGCGAATTGCCAGAAATAAGGAAAGCTCTCTGGTCCAGATCAAGCTTTAACAGGTCAATACCTTAATAAAACTTTACATAAAGCCAAACTTTGTTACCATAAGCGTTTGCTCTGCAACTGTTCCCTTCTTTCCTAACCGGATAAACAATAAACTCGTTTAAAAACAATTGCGTCTTAGCTCTCACCCAAGAATGATTCAAACACGAGGCTGCAATCATGACCCAGCAATCTGCATCATCCCTCCATACAAAGCGCAGCCATAGCACGTCCCATCTTGAAACCTCTGAGAGGTTTATTTTTCTGAATGGTAATAGATACCGACAAACTGGTTTATAAAGACACGTAAACAAACACTAGGATATAAAGAAAATCTTTCGGTTCTGGGATATTGATCACTTCTATCATACCGTCTCTGTTAGAAGTGATTAAGGTCCAAGAACAGAAACGTTGTCTAATAAATATGTCTTAGTGTTTGCTCGCGTGTCTTTCTAAACCATTTTTTTTTAATTCCTCAAATATGTGATCAAATTCCACAGCACATGAATTTTGAAGGTCACTCCTTGTCATTCATTCCTACCATAAATGCTCTCACATGCTTGCTGGTTATTTCAACTCTTAAATTCTAAGTGAGTAGATGTTATTGTGTTAGTATGACTCACGAAATCGTAATGACACGATTGCAAACAAACCATACCACGGGTGGGGTTTGAACCCGCTAGCTGGCCTAGTGGCTAACGCGACGGTCTGGAGTTTTGAGACACCTGACCGCGGGTTCAAACCTCACCCGTGGTATGGTTTATTGTGTTAGAATTAAAAAATTTGTTAAGTGATTAAAACACAGTGGAGTATTAATGAAGCCTTTCGTGACAAGTGGAAATAAAACATAAGTGAACTTACTCGCTATGCCTTTGCAGCCTTCAGTTTGAAGGTCGTCTGTAACAAAAGCAATTTAGCTATAAAAGCATATTGAAAAAAGCAAAATACTGTTCGTAAGTATTTACCCGCATAAATTATTGTGTGAATACTAAGTTCCAGGTCTTGTGGCCCTGCTATTTTTAATTTCTCTGATGTAAGAATTTTAAAATCTGTTGGACATGTATAGGCTTTTCAGATCGACTGATCAACGACTATGTAGTGTTTAGCGTCGATTCTACTAACACTCCTTACAAGCTGAAGAATTAACCACATATGCAACATCTTGGTATTTTCGTTATAGACGTTTCGTCATCCAGTGACTTTATCAATACAAATTCAAGGACATAATGGGAAGACAGTAGAACTATATACAAAAGATGTGGTAAACAGTCCCTCAGCCTTGAAGAGTCTGAAGAACAGGCATGAATCTGCGGATGATTACCTCGGCTTTTGTACATAGCTCTGCATTCTTCCTATTATATCCATGAATTTGCATAGATGAAGTCACTGGATGACGACTTAACGTCTACAATAAAGACACCCAGATGTTACCATACTTGTACCATACTTGTATACCATACAAGTATGGTATACAAGTTTAACTTGCAGCTCCTAGACTACGCTTGTTACCTCTTTATGAGTTACATGTCGTCCCTAAGTTCACACTGAAGCCTTAATAATGTGACAATAGTTCACTGTGAATATAATGGTATACAATACTGACAAGTTGATAATACTCATGATACGTTTTGAAACAAATATACCTATCAACAATAGTTCGCTTCAGCATTTACTCTCTAGTTCTCAAATATACCTATCAACAATAGCTTGGTTCAGCATTTACTCTCTAGTTCTCAAATATACCTATCAACAATAGCTTGGCTAAACATTTACTCTCTAGTTCTCAAATATACCTATCAACAATAGCTTGGCTAAACATTTACTCTCTAGTTCTCAAATATACCTATCAACAATAGCTTGGTTCAGCATTTACTCTCTAGTTCTCAAATATACCTATCAACAATAGCTCGGTTCAGCATTTACTCCTTAGTTCTAATATTCATGCCATTGTCTTCCCACGTCAAGCAGTGTGTGCTCTTAAGTCAATAAATCTTAGCTTCTTGTAACTCACGAAATCGTAATAACAAGATTGCAAACAGTCCAAGTGGCCCAGTGGCTTAATCACTGGCCAGGAGTTTCGCGGCTCGCTTGCCATGGGTTCTAACCCCACCCATACCTTTTTTTTTACCAACTTATACGCTGTGACCGTAATGACTCTTGTCTCTACAGCTGTTGTAGCTCATGTCTTCAAGCTGGGAAATCAATCTGTTGAGAGACTACTTTTGTTAAGTAAAAGGACACAGGTGTGACTAATGCGACATTTTACTGAGGCAACTTTTCACTCTCCAGGAGCTTTGTCAAGACGTTAACTTGACAAAACTCCTGGAGAGCGAAACGTTGCCACAATATGTCGCAATGGTCTCCCAAGTGTCGTCTTACCTAACATTGTCGGTAATTCTACCAACATTATTACTCTACTTTTGTCAAAATTCTACATATATGTTACTTGGTGTAGTTATAACTACCTGTGAGTATGTGTTGAGATAGGAGTGAGCTCTAGCTCTTGGTTTACCTTCTTAACTGTCAACCTACTGGCTCGAAATAGTCTTGTTGCGAAGGTGTTAAGAGTCAGTTTTCACTGTTATTATATATTACCTCTTCCAGTGTTGAGGAAATGTTTTCAACATCCGTTTGGCTAACTGAAATCTCTAATTTCTAACCATATTCTCTCAGTGTTTCTGCTTTTCTAGTAATGAGAGTTGTCTACCCTGGCAATGTCCCTGGGTATTTAGTATGTTGTAAACATATCCCCCCATTGTTGTTCTTTCATTAAGACGAACATTTATTCTAATATCTAATTTGCTAAGTTCAGTTAATTATTTGTTTACACTATGGTTTCTTTTCTACTTTTAAGGCGTTTAACTAGTGGTGTGTACTCGCCTAGTTGTGGTTCCAAGGGTCTAGTCACAGCTCCTGTGACTCGACCTGCGTGTGTACTCCCCTATTTGCACTCACCTATTTGTCGTTGCAGGGGTCGAGTCTTAGCTCCTGGTCCCGCCTCTTCGTGTGTGTACTCACCTAGTTGAGGTGTGTGTGTGTGTGTGTGTGTGTGTAAATAGGAAGGAGAGAGAGAGAGAGAGAGAGAGAGAGAGAGAGAGAGAGAGAGAGAGAGAGAGAGAGAGAGAGAGAGAGAGAGAGAGAGAGAATAATTGAAGCTAAAGGAACAGTTATTATCGTGGACTCTCCTTGTGTGTTTAGTTAACAATTTAATTTCTATGTTAATTTAGTTAAGCAGTTTTAGTTATTTTTAGTTTTCTGTAGTAACATTTATGCCTTTTCTTCCATCCTGTTTCAATTTTCTATCAATCTTAGTCACCAACAACTTTCTTGTAAATTTACCAAATTAAAACAATGTTGAACAGGAATTATAACAATGCTGAACAGAAACTAAGCCAGATGTTGAACAGTCTTGAGCCCCTAACACTTAATGCGTTTTCACTTAGTGTACCTAAACCAGCTAAATATATTTTAGATAAGTTTACAGGAATTTAGTAATAAACAAACAAAATGAATTATATTTTTTGTTAGGTTCAGAATGATTTTTGCGAAATTATTGCATACACAAATTTTCGCTTGTCTTATTCGGCAAGAAGAGCGTTGCATTTGAAGCCAAAATAGCAAGTGATGAATGCAGTATCACTCTTTAAGTGGTACACTACCTAGGGTATCACTCTCTCAGTGGTACATTACCTGTGGTATCACTCTCTCAGTGGTACACTACCTGGGGTATGACTCTCTCAGTGGTACACTACCTGGAGTATCACTCTCTGTGGTACACTACCTGGGGTATCTCTCAGTGGTACACTACCTGGGGTATCTCTCAGTGGTACACTACCTGGGGTATCTCTCAGTGGTACACTACCTGGGGTATCTCTCAGTGGTACACTACCTGGGGTATCACTCTCTCAGTGGTACATTACCTTGGGTATCACTCTCTCACTACCTAGGGTATCACTCTGTGGTACATTACCTGGTGTATCACTCTTGCAGTGGTACACTACCTAGGGTACCTGGAGTTTACCTGGAGAGAGTTCCGGGGGTCAACGCCCCCGCGGCCCGGTCTGTGACCAGGCCTCACCACTACTTAGGATATAACTTTCTCAGTGGTACATTACCTGGGGTATCACTCTTTCAGTGGTACACTACCTGGGGTATCACTCTTTCAGTGGTACACTACCTGGGGAATCACTCTCTGTGGTACACTACCTGGGGAATCACTCTGTGGTACACTACCTGGGGTATCACTTTTTCAGTGGTACACTACCTGGAGTATCTCTCAGTGGTACACTACCTGGAGTATCACTCAGTGGTACACTACCTGGAGTATCTCTCAGTGGTACACTACCTGGAGTATCTCTCAGTGGTACACTACCTGGAGTATCTCTCAGTGGTACACTACCTAGAGTATCTCTCAGTGGTACACTACCTGTAATATCTCTCAGTGGTACACTACATGTTGTATCATTTTCTCAGTGATACACTACCTGTAATATCTCTCAGTGGTACACTACCTGGGGTATCTCTCAGTGATACACTACCTGGAGTATCTCTCAGTGATACACTACCTGTAATATCTCTCAGTGGTACACTATCTGTAATATCTCTCAGTGGTACACTACCTGGAGTATCTCTCAGTGATACACTACCTGGAGTATCTCTCAGTGATACACTACCTGTAATATCTCTGTGGTACACTACCTGTAATATCTCTCAGTGGTACACTACCTGGAGTATCTCTCAGTGATACACTACCTGGAGTATCTCTCAGTGGCACACTACCTAGAGTATCTCTCAGTGGTACACTACCTGTAATATCTCTCAGTGGTACACTACATGTTGTATCATTTTCTCAGTGATACACTACCTGTAATATCTCTCAGTGGTACACTACCTGGAGTATCTCTCAGTGATACACTACCTGGAGTATCTCTCAGTTATACACTACCTGTAATATCTCTCAGTGGTACACTACCTGTAATATCTCTGTGGTACACTACCTAGAGTATCTCTCAGTGGTACACTACCTGTAATATCTCTCAGTGGTACACTACCTGTAATATCTCTCAGTGGTACACTACCTGTAATATCTCCGTGGTACACTACCTGTAATATCTCTCAGTGGTACACTACCTGTAATATCTCTCAGTGGTACACTACCTGTAATATCTCTCAGTGGTACACTACCTGTAATATCTCCGTGGTACACAACATGTAATATCATTTTCTCAGTGGTACACTACCTGTAATATCTCTCAGTGGTACACTACCTGTAATATCTCCGTGGTACACTACATGTAGTATCATTTTCTCAGTGGTACACTACCTGTAATATCTCTCAGTGGTACACTACCTGTAATATCTCTCAGTGGTACACTACCTGTAATATCTCTCAGTGGTACACTACCTGTAATATCTCCGTGGTACACTACATGTAGTATCATTTTCTCAGTGGTACACTACCTGTAATATCTCTCAGTGGTACACTACCAGCAACAGTCATACGACCTCATCAACGTACTCAGCGTTATAATGAAGGACGAGGAAGGTGACCTGCGGATCAATGTCCAAGTCTTCGTTCAAGAAAATGTGCCAGTGTTAGGGAGAGAGATCTGGCCAAATCAAATTACACCTGCCGTCCCGTTTCACCTAGCAGTAATTTGGTACCTGGGCGTTAATCGACTGTGGGTTAAATCCTGCGAAAGATCTAAGGATCCCAATTGGAATAAGTCGTATTGGTTGACGTTCATGGCTTATCATGGGTTATTATCCCGCGGGTTTATTAACCCAGAGGGTTTATTATCCGAATGAGTTCTTCATAGTTGTCTTCGTTTGTCAGGACTAACAAACGCTTTAGTGGCAGAGGGAATTAATTTTTATATTTATGGAGAAGCATTAATCCAGTAGGGGTTATTCAACGTCTGGAGAATGAAAATTAATCAAGGAGTTCTTCATGGCGTTTCTCCTGAACATGGAAGGGAGAACGCAGAGCAAGGTGCTTATAAACCAGAGAGAGTCAGTGGCCAGCTGAGACCAATAACTTGGCCAGAGCTCCAGGCTGGAATGTTGTTAATTTTTGGAGCTGAAGAGGAGAAATTTTTCCTCTCCTCGAGAAGTAATTAACTCGCCTGATTCAGAGCACGGATCAGGGAGCGATTCAGCTGGGTCATGAAGAAGGTGGCTCTGATCTTATCAAGACTCCTGCACAACCTCAGCAGAGGGTTTTGGCTCACTTAAAGCTGAGTTAGTCTTAATTGGACAGAGTTTACCCTCAGAGGTGAGCTTTATAAAGTCAAACAGAGGAGGGTGGTGATAATATAGTTGTCAGGAAGAATGTTTTGACCCGAGTATTAGTCAGATGGTAACTGTTACTGACTCGGTGATGTATACGTGTAGCTGAAGAATAATTCCACACTTATGCAACATCTGGGACCTTCATTTGTGGACGTTTCGCCATCCATTGGCTTTATGGATGCAATACAAGGGTGTAATGTGAAGACTGTAGAAATGTATACAAAAGATGAGATAATCAGTCCCTTAGCCTTGGAGTTGGTGAGGAGTACCGTAGACTACAATGATCTTGACCTACAAAGTTGAGGGACTGATAACCTCTTCCTCTGTAAATGTTTTTATGATCTTCTCATTAGATCCTTTTATTGAACTGATCAAGGCACTGAATGATGGAAAATTTACAAAGATACCCTGATGTTGCACATATGTGTAATTCTTCACATTATCGGTATTGTACACCATTATTGTACAACAATGGTTGCTACCCTTGGAAACTCTTAAATTTGAGGGAAGTGTTGTCTCTGGCCGAGGAGTGCTTAACCACTGTCTTCCAGTGGTGGTGATGTACGCCCTAGTGTGGGGACAACAGGTCTTGTTCCTGTGTGGCGTAGCACAGGGCTACTTACCCTTTTTACTATTACAGACTTAAAATGTATTGCCCAATATGTCCCCATATTCCCCTCCCCGGGCTGTCAAAGATATTATCACCAGTCCTATTAGGTATCAGTATGACTTCAAAGGATATCAATAGTTTGGTTTTATTCTACATATGGATAACCAGGAACAGAACAGCCGAAATAAACTGAAAGGAATTTTAATTTATAGAAAAACGGCAACAGAGTCCCATCCCATTATTTGGTTCAATACCACCAGGGAAATGGATACCCCCCTGATAAAAACCCATAAGAAAGAAGGAACACTGCAACAGGCCTACTGGCCTATGCGAGGCAGGTCCAATTGTCTCACTGGCTTAAGCCAATGCCTTGACCTAATGAGGTCAGACAGGTCACTTAGGGGAGGAGCACGGCATCCGACCTAGCAGCACAAGCTAGTCAGCTCCAACTCTCACCCACCCACACCCACTCAAGTTGTTCTTCTTCTTCCGAAAAACCCCTGCTGCAGCAGTACACTGCAGCCAGTGAAGCACAGCTGCTGTCTTCATTTCCGTGTTTTTGATGTTGATCTTTTAGCAACTTAAGTCTCGTCTCTTCTTAACGCAAACCTTAAACTTGGAGTCAAAACCTGAGTATCTGACAGCCACCTCTGACCTGCGAAGTCGGCGGTCCACTGTGTGATAACTGGCAGTAAAACACAAATGACCTTATAATATAATATATATGTCGTGCCGAATATGTAAAACTGGTCAATTAGCAAGAACTCATTTAAAATTAAGTCCTTTATAAAATTTTCTCTTGTACGTTTAAAGATATATTTTTTTCATTAATGTTGATGTAAAAATTTATAATTTTGCACCAAAAGGAACTTAGAAAACTTACCTAACCTTATTATAACAAGAACAATTTATTTTAGCCTAACCCAACTAAATATATTTTAGATTTGTTTACAATAATTTAATACTAAACAAACATAATCAAATATATTTTTTTCGTTAGGTTCAGAATGATTTTGGCGAAATTATTGCATACACAAATTTTCGCTTGTCCTATATAGGCAAGATGAGCGTTGCTATTTAAGCCAAGATCGCAAGTTCTGCCTATTCGGCACGACATATATATATATATATATATATATATATATATATATATATATATATATATATATATATATATATATATATATATATATACAATATCCAGTGTTGTGGAGTGTGGAGCTAGTTCTAGGAAGTCACCATATTTTCACGAGTATTGAGAGAGGGTGGATATTAGCCTGTTCCATTCTGTCACATGAGATTTCTACATTAACTATCTCACTAAAGTGTCAATAGATTTCCTAATTTCAATTACGTATATATTTGAGAAATATATGCAAGGAGCCAAAATTATCTCTCAAGAACCCCTAGTGGAAAGTGTGATGGAATGATCTTGACTAAATTTAATCCAGTTCAGTGTCAGAATTAAGTTTGACTGACAAAAACATACTTGCCTAACTTGATTTCATTGCTACTACTACTGATACTACTACTACTACTGATACTACTACTACTGATCTACTATTGATACTACTACTACTGATACTACTACTACTACTGATACTACTACTACTGATACTACTACTACTGATACTACTACTGATACTATTACTACTAAATGTGGGGGAGACGCATTCAGAAGCCATTTACAAAGTCACACTGTGACTTTGTAAATTGTTGGTGAATGCATTAAATCCGCAAAAATCAGTTTAAACATACAGAAACATAACGCAGGAGTTGTACACCAGTAATGATAGTTAATGCTAAATAAATTTACCTGACCTAAGTTAAATTTAATAGGCTTAGTCTAAATTAAGTTAGGTTCATTATAGCAAGGTTAAGCGAGGTCTCTATGTTAATTTCGCTGAGGAATTAGTTTTGTTGACTTTTTAAATGATATAAACACGTCAAACACATCAGAGAAATGTTTAGATTTTATAAGGCGAGTTCTACTGAGCAATTTATGTTAGGCATAACATGTATTTTCTTTTTAACATACCGGCCGTCTCACACCCAGGCAGGGTGACCCGAAAAAGAAGAAATACTTACCATTAGTCACTGTTTAGCTAGAAGAGCGCTGACATCACCTCCAGGACTGAGTTCGGCTATACGGTTTCCGTGAATCCCTTCATAAGTATTAGCTTGCTTACACTCCAACAGCATTTCCAGTCATAAAAATCACTTACCTGCACTTACTCCTATCTAATACGCTCAAACACTCCAGTTGGATGTCCAAGCCCCTCACACTTAAGCCTCGTTTACCCTCTCCCTCCTATCTTTCCTAGGACGACTCCTATTCCTCCTTCCCTCCAGATTTATACACCCATTATACATTCTGTATAAGGTACCCTTATGTATTATGCATATGTATTGTTGACGTTGTGGGTCATTCCACCATATTGACTTTTGCTGGATAAGACCACGACATATATATATATCTTGGGTCTAGCTCAGTGGTAAAGTACTGTGGACTCTGATACAGAGTTAGCAGGTTCGAGTCCTGCTGTGGACGTAGAGACAATGTTTGTAAATAATTTCTCCTGTTTGCGAATTGTTAAGCACATTATATATATGTATATATATATATATATATATATATATATATATATATATATATATATATATATATATATATATATATATATATATATATATATATATATATAGTGGGTGAGATGTTATCAACAAATTTTGTTGAGAATAAGAAAAAGTTTTGGAGTGAGAATAATAAGTTGAGGAAACCTAGGGAACGAATGGATTTGATAGTTAAAAATAGGAGAGGAGAGTTATTAAATGGAGAGTTAGAGGTAACAGGAAGATGGAAGGAATATTTTAAGGAATTGCTAAATGTCGATGAAGATTGAGAAGCTGTGATTTCGTGTAAAGGGCCAGGAGGAATAACATCTTGTAGGAGTGAGGAAGAGCCAGTTGTGAGTGTGGGGGAAGTTCGTGAGGCAGTAGGTAAAATGAAAGGGGGTAAGGCAGCTGGGATTGATGGGATAAAGATAGAAATGTTAAAAGAAGGTGAGGATATAGTTTTGGAGTGCTTGGTGCTTTTATTTAATAAATGTATGGAAGAGGGTAAGGTACCTACGGGTTGGCAGAGAGCATGCATAGTTCCTTTGTATAAAGGCAAAGGGGACAAAAGAAAGTGCAAAAATTATAGGGGAGTAAGTCTGTTGAGTATACCTGGTAAAGTGAATGGTAAAATTATTACTGAAAGAATTAAGAATAAGACGGAGAGTAGGACAGCAGATGAACAGGGAGGCTTTAGGAAAGATAGGGGTTGTGTAGACCAAGTGTTTACAGTGAAACATATAGGTGAACAGTATATAGATAAGGGTTAAAAGGCTTTTTCGGCATTTATGGATTTGGAAAAGGCGTATGACAGGGTGGATATGGGGGCAATGTGGCAGATGTTGCAAATGTACGGAATAGGAGGTAGGTTACTGAAAGCAGTGAAGAGCTTTTACGAGGATAGTGAGGCTCAAGTTAGAGTATGTAGGAGAGAGGGAGATTATTTCACAGTAAAAGTAGGCCTTAGACAAGGATGTGTGATGTCACCGTGGATGTTCAATATAGTTACAGCTGGGGTTGTAAGAGAAATGAATGATCGGGTGTTGGCAAGAGGTGCGGACTTAAAAGATAAAGTATCAAACACAAAGTGGGAGTTGTCACAGTTGCTCTTTGCTGATGACACTGTGCTTTTGGGAGATTCTGAAGAGAAGTTGCAGAGTTTGGTGGACGAGTTTGGTAGGGTGTGTAACAGAAGAAAATTAGAAGTCAATATAGGAAAGAATAAGGAAATGAGGATAAAATATTAGGTAACAAAAGACTGGATATCAGATTGGAGAAAGAGAGTATGGAGGAGGTGAATGTATTCAGATATTTAGGAGTGGACGTGTCAGCAGATGTGTCTATGAAGGATGAAGTGATTTATGAAATGGAAAAAGGTGAGTGGTACACTTAGGAGTCTGTGGAGACAAAGAACTTTGTCCATGGAAGCAACGAGTTGAATGTATATACATGTATTGGTGTGAAGCATGGGTGGTGAATGTTGCAACAAGGAGAAGGCTGGAGGCAGTGGAGATGTCATGTCTGAGGGCAATGTGTGGTGTGAATATAATGCAGAAAATTCGTAGTTTGAAAATTAGGAGAAGGTGCGGGATTACCAAAACTATTATCCAGAGGGCTGAGGAGGGGTTGTTGAGGTGGTTTGGACATGTAGAGAGGATGGAACGAAATAGAATGACTTCGAGAGTGTATAAATCTGTACTGGATGAAAGGTGGGGTACGAGTCGACCTAGGAATGACTGGAGGGAGGGGGTTAAAGGAGGTTTTGTATGAGAGGGGCTTAAACTTCTAGCAAGCATGCATGACCATGTTAGATAGGAGAGAATATAGACAAATGGTTTCTAGGGCTTGACGTGCTGTTGGAGTGTGAGCAAAGTAACATGAAGGAATTCAGAGAAACCAGTTAGCTGGACTTGATTCCTGGAGGTGGGAAGTACAGAGACTGCACTCTGAAGGAGTGAATGACGGTGAAAGTTTTTCTTTTTCGGGCCACCCTGCCTTGGTGGGAGACGGCCGTCGTGTAAATAAAAAAGTAATTGTTTAAGTAAACATTTAAAGGTTATTAAAGTATCATGTACAGCAGTAAAGAAAAACAAATTAAAGTAAGTATGCGACGGCGCCCACACAACAGTTTGAGCTTCAAGGCCCCAAAATTATAGGTCCGCCTTTGACCTTAACCTAATCTAGCCTATTTCAACCTAACCTAATTTGGATATAACATCAGTTGTAAATTTTTATGCAGCGTCAATAAACTGATGTCGAGAAATGTGTAAAGAAATTAGCCTTTTTAAAAGAGGATCTAATGTTATTCACTCCATGAGGAAGCATAAAGAAATTCTTCCCTTGTAAGTCATGTGTGTCGTAAGAGGAGACTAAAATGCCGGGAGCAAGAGGCTAGTAACCTCTTCTCCTGTATACATTACTAAATTTAAAAAGAAAAACTTTCGTTTTGCTTTTTAGATCAGTTTGCCTCGGTGGGATGCTCCCGGCTCGCTGGAAAAATATATACATATTGCCTCTATGTCTATAGAAGGACTTGAACCTGCAAACTCTGTATCAGAGTCTACAGTACTTTACCACGGAGCCAGACCTCAGGTAAGTATGGGCGCCTAGCCGAAGCTAGACGATGTTTCCCCATACCCTGGGCACCAGGCTTGTTTACAAAGTTATTCACTGTGGATTCTGATACAGAGTTTGCAGGTTCGAGTCCTGCTGTGGACGTAGAGACAATATAAATAATTTCTCCTGTTTGGCATATTTTATAATATATATATATATTATATATATATATATATATATATATATATATATATATATATATATATATATATATATATATATATATATATATATATATACATATATATACATATATATGTATGTATGTATGTCGTGCCGAATAGGCAGAACTTGCGATTTTGGCTTAAATAGCAACGATCATCTTGCCATATAAGACAAGTGAAAATTTGTGTATGCAATAATTTCGCCAAAATCATTCTGAACCTAAAGAAAAAAATATATTTCACTGTGTTTGTTTAGTATTAAATTACTGTAAACAAATCTAAAATATATTTAGTTGGGTTAGGCTAAAATAAATTGTTCTTGTTATAATAAGGTTAGGTAAGTTTTCTAAGATTCTTTTGGTGCAAAATTAATTTTTTTTACATTAACATTAATGAAAAAATATATCTTTAAACGTATAAGAGAAAATTTTAGAAACGACTTAATTTTAAATGAGTTCTTGCTAATTGATCAGTTTTACATATTCGGGACGACATATATATATATATATATATATATATATATATATATATATATATATATATATATATATATATATATATATATATATATATATATATATACACACACACACACAAAACAATCGCAAACAGGCGATCTTAAAAATACAAGATTAAACACTCTCCCAATATAAACCTCTGTATGGTGAGTATTCTCATAACTAAAGGTGATATTTTGATAAGTTCGAGAAAACAAGGGATGGGTAAGGGTGACAGTGGTCAGCTGAGGAAGTGATACTTGATGTTAACTCACCCAGCTGAGTGATGAGTGTGCTGAGGAGATCGTCAAGATGCCAATCATCCCACTCCCTCACGCTCTCCGCTACGATGCTCAGCTTCCGTCTGCCGGGAAACCCACGTCATCTTAATTAGCTTGTATATGACGCCGGGTTCTAATTAATATTGATCATGTGCAGCATGTTAGCAAAGATGGATCGCTTACCTAGTAATTATGCAATGAATAATTACTTTACCAAAGTCAAAAACAAGAAGTTACTTTACACAATAAGAAATATCTAGTAATAAAAAATTATTATAATTTGGAATTGAGTCTCACAGTAGCAATAAATAAAGATAAGTTAGGTGACCCATAAAGTAATGTATTCGATTTAAATTAGTGACACATATTAACCAGGACAGGTAAGACTGGTGACCTGTAAGAGTTATGTACACAGGTATGACTGGTGACTCATTAACAGTGCATGGAGGTAATTTTAGCTATCCATATACATAGAGTGGTGACTCATATAGTATAACTATATGTACTGGTGACACACAGCTATGAATATACAGGAACAATTGGTGATTCATATTAACTATGTATATTAGCCGTGTGTAGTGTGTGTTGATAAATATTTATATGTATACAGGTAAGACTGGTGACCCATGTTAACTATGTATACACTAAGAGTGGTGATCCATATTTATTATGCATATAGGTAAAAATTGATAACCAAATTAAGGAAAGGTTAGTGATCCATATTACGTATGCGGTAATTGTGGTGATCCACGCAATGTACACACATAAAACTGGTGGTCATATTATGAATGAATTTCTTAAAATAATTCTGTCATTGTAATAGCTGCATAAATGAACAAAGTTAAAATAAAGGCTAATTATACATCACGATGAAAGTTACGTAGAAAGTACAAATAAAATTTGCGAAACCTAAAACTTTTGAGTAGAACTTAAAAAAAAAAATGTGCACTTTTGTGTGGCAATGCGCCTGGTTATGCCACGGGGGCGCTGACCCCCGAAACAACCCTCCCTAGGTATTCCACCCAGGAGAGAGAAGTCCCTCATATCATCTTTCATTAGAGCAATAAACGAATTCCCCTGAGATGATAATCATCTCAACTTCCTCACAGAACAAACAATTACCCACCAGATACACGATACCAAGAAAACTTGCCGGCTCTCTTATTTTGGCAAACAAAATACTGATTAAGCATTTATTTTGGCAAACAAAATACTGATTAAGCATGTAGAACTATAAATTCCAATTCTCTTTGTTATACATGTTAGGTAGAGTGGCCAGAGAAGTAGGAAATTGTCATATGAAATGCAGTGCCCGTGGCCTGGTGGCTAAAGGTCTCGCTTCACACGGTGAGGGTCCGGGTTCGATTCCCGACGAAGGGGTGGAAATATCGGGCGTGTTTCCCTACACCGGTTGTCTATGTTCACCCATTAGTAAAATGGGTACCTGGGTGTTAGTGGACTGGTGTGGGTCGCATCCTGGGACAAAACTGACCTGATTTGCGGGAAATGCTCAGCATAACAAGCGGCTTTCTATATAGTAGTATGTCACTGATGTCAACTATGGTCTGTATACCTTATACATGTACTGGTATACCTTATACATGTACTGGTATACCTTATACATGTACTGGTATACCTTATACATGTACTGGTATACCTTATACATGTACTGGTATACCTTATACATGTACTGGTATACCTTATACATGTACTGGTATACCTTATACATGTACTGGTATACCTTATACATGTACTGGTATACCTTGTACATGTACTGGTATACCTTGTACATGTACTGGTATACCTTGTACATGTACTGGTATACCTTGTACATGTACTGGTATACCTTGTACATGTACTGGTATACCTTATACATGTACTGATATACCTTATACATGTACTGGTATACCTTGTACATGTACTGGTATACCTTATACATGTACTGGTATACCTTGTACATGTACTGGTATACCTTATACATGTACTGGTATACCTTGTACATGTACTGGTATACCATATACATGTACTGGTATACCTTGTACATGTACTGGTATACCTTGTACATGTACTGGTATACCTTGTACATGTATACCTTGTACATGTACTGGTATACCTTATACATGTCCTGATATACCTTGTACATGTACTGGTATACCTTGTACATGTACTGGTATACCTTGTACATGTACTGGTATACCTTATACATGTACTGATATATCTTGTACATGTACTGGTATACCTTGTACATGTACTGGTATACTTGTACATGTACTGGTATACCTTGTACATGTACTGGTATATCTTGTACATGTACTGGTATATCTTGTATATGTACTGGTATACCTTGTACATGTACTGGTATACCTTGTACATGTACTGGTATACCTTATACATGTACTGGTATACCTTGTACATGTACTGGTATACCTTATACATGTACTGGTATACCTTGTACATGTATACCTTGTACATGTACTGGTATACCTTATACATGTAGTGGTATACCTTATACATGTACTGGTATACCTTGTACATGTACTGGTATACCTTATACATGTACTGGTATACCTTGTACATGTACTGGTATACCTTGTACATGTACTGGTATACCTTGTACATGTACTGGTATACCATATACATGTACTGGTATACCTTGTACATGTACTGGTATACCTTGTACATGTACTGGTATACCTTGTACATGTATACCTTGTACATGTATACCTTGTACATGTCCTGATATACCTTGTACATGTACTGGTATACCTTGTACATGTACTGGTATACCTTGTACATGTACTGGTATACCTTATACATGTACTGATATATCTTGTACATGTACTGGTATACCTTGTACATGTACTGGTATACTTGTACATGTACTGGTATACCTTGTACATGTACTGGTATATCTTGTACATGTACTGGTATATCTTGTATATGTACTGGTATACCTTGTACATGTACTGGTATACCTTGTACATGTACTGGTATACCTTATACATGTACTGGTATACCTTGTACATGTAATGGTATACCTTATACATGTACTGGTATACCTTGTACATGTATACCTTGTATATGTACTGGTATACCTTATACATGTAGTGGTATACCTTATACATGTACTGGTATACCTTGTACATGTACTGGTATACCTTATACATGTACTGGTATACCTTGTACATGTACTGGTATACCTTGTACATGTACTGGTATACCTTGTACATGTACTGGTATACCTTGTACATGTATACCTTGTACATGTACTGGTATACCTTATACATGTCCTGATATACCTTGTACATGTACTGGTATACCTTGTACATGTACTGGTATACCTTGTACATGTACTGGTATACCTTATACATGTACTGGTATATCTTGTACATGTACTGGTATACCTTGTACATGTACTGGTATACCTTGTACATGTACTGTTATACCTTGTACATGTACTGGTATACCTTGTACATGTATACCTTGTACATGTACTGGTATACCTTATACATGTACTGGTATACCTTATACATGTACTGGTATACCTTGTACATGTATTGGTATATCTTATACATGTACTGGTATACCTTGTACATGTACTGGTATACCTTGTACATGTACTGGTATACCTTGTACATGTACTGGTATACCTTATACATGTACTGGTATACCTTGTACATGTACTGGTATACCTTATACATGTACTGGTATACCTTATACATGTACTGGTATACCTTGTACATGTACTGGTATACCTTATACATGTACTGGTATACCTTGTACATGTACTGGTATACCTTATACATGTACTGGTATACCTTGTACATGTATACCTTGTACATGTACTGGTATACCTTATACATGTAGTGGTATACCTTATACATGTACTGGTATACCTTGTACATGTACTGGTATACCTTATACATGTACTGGTATACCTTGTACATGTACTGGTATACCTTGTACATGTACTGGTATACCTTGTACATGTACTGGTATACCTTGTACATGTATACCTTGTACATGTACTGGTATACCTTATACATGTCCTGATATACATTGTACATGTACTGGTATACCTTGTACATGTACTGGTATACCTTGTACATGTACTGGTATACCTTATACATGTACTGGTATATCTTGTACATGTACTGGTATACCTTGTACATGTACTGGTATACCTTGTACATGTACTGGTATACCTTGTACATGTACTGGTATACCTTGTACATGTATACCTTGTACATGTACTGGTATACCTTATACATGTACTGGTATACCTTATACATGTACTGGTATACCTTGTACATGTATTGGTATATCTTATACATGTACTGGTATACCTTGTACATGTACTGGTATACCTTGTACATGTACTGGTATACCTTGTACATGTACTGGTATACCTTATACATGTACTGGTATACCTTGTACATGTACTGGTATACCTTATACATGTACTGGTATACCTTATACATGTACTGGTATACCTTGTACATGTACTGGTATACCTTATACATGTACTGGTATACCTTGTACATGTACTGGTATACCTTATACATGTACTGGTATACCTTGTACATGTACTGGTATACCTTATACATGTACTGGTATACCTTGTACATGTACTGGTATACCTTGTACATGTACTGGTATACCTTGTACATGTATACCTTGTACATGTACTGGTATACCTTATACATGTCCTGATATACCTTGTACATGTACTGGTATACCTTGTACATGTACTGGTATACCTTGTACATGTACTGGTATACCTTATACATGTACTGGTATATCTTGTACATGTACTGGTATACCTTGTACATGTACTGGTATACCTTGTACATGTACTGGTATACCTTGTACATGTACTGGTATACCTTGTACATGTACTGGTATACCTTGTACATGTATACCTTGTACATGTACTGGTATACCTTGTACATGTACTGGTATACCTTATACATGTACTGGTATACCTTGTACATGTACTGGTATACCTTATACATGTACTGGTATACCTTGTACATGTATACCTTGTACATGTACTGGTATACCTTATACATGTAGTGGTATACCTTATACATGTACTGGTATACCTTGTACATGTACTGGTATACCTTATACATGTACTGGTATACCTTGTACATGTACTGGTATACCTTGTACATGTACTGGTATACCTTGTACATGTACTGGTATACCTTGTACATGTATACCTTGTACATGTACTGGTATACCTTATACATGTCCTGATATACCTTGTACATGTACTGGTATACCTTGTACATGTACTGGTATACCTTGTACATGTACTGGTATACCTTATACATGTACTGGTATATCTTGTACATGTACTGGTATACCTTGTACATGTACTGGTATACCTTGTACATGTACTGGTATACCTTGTACATGTACTGGTATACCTTGTACATGTATACCTTGTACATGTACTGGTATACCTTATACATGTACTGGTATACCTTATACATGTACTGGTATACCTTGTACATGTATTGGTATATCTTATACATGTACTGGTATACCTTGTACATGTACTGGTATACCTTGTACATGTACTGGTATACCTTGTACATGTACTGGTATACCTTATACATGTACTGGTATACCTTGTACATGTACTGGTATACCTTATACATGTACTGGTATGCCTTATACATGTACTGGTATACCTTGTACATGTACTGGTATACCTTATACATGTACTGGTATACCTTGTACATGTACTGGTATACCTTATACATGTACTGGTATACCTTGTACATGTACTGGTATACCTTATACATGTACTGGTATACCTTGTACATGTACTGGTATACCTTGTACATGTACTGGTATACCTTGTACATGTATACCTTGTACATGTACTGGTATACCTTATACATGTCCTGATATACCTTGTACATGTACTGGTATACCTTGTACATGTACTGGTATACCTTGTACATGTACTGGTATACCTTATACATGTACTGGTATATCTTGTACATGTACTGGTATACCTTGTACATGTACTGGTATACCTTGTACATGTACTGGTATACCTTGTACATGTACTGGTATACCTTGTACATGTACTGGTATACCTTGTACATGTACTGGTATACCTTGTACATGTACTGGTATACCTTGTACATGTACTGGTATGATAAATTAGACACAGGTGCAACTCTTGGGTATCGTATTCTACTCAAGATTGATGGACTGAACACATCGACTCAAGGTTGAGGGACTGATTACCTCATTCTCCTCCTGTTCTTCAAGTTTCTCCTACGTATGGACTGATGAAGCCACTGTGTGGCGAAACGTTTCCTCAATAAAGATACCCAAGAGTTGCACCTGTGTCTAATTTATCAACATGTCGGTTCTCTGAACCATTCATCTACAAATGTACTGGTATACCTTATACATGTACTGGTATACCTTGTACATGTACTGGTATACCTTGTACATGTACTGGTATACCTTGTGCATGTACTGGTATACCTTGTACATGTACTGGTAGTAAATAAAGATATTATTACAACAGACACTGAGCAATTTACGGGAATCTAATCATAAAATTCACTATGGCACAGGAGTCTCAAAAGTGGTTTCTCTTTCTTGTCACTGCTCCGTGAGAAAAAAAATTAAGGTTAGGCTGTTTCTGTTGGCAATTATCAGATATTGAATTAAAATAAGATTTCCTGAAATGCTTTTTCAATTTCCTGCCAAAAATATCAAGATCACCGACTCTCTCATTTAGTTATATGGCAGAAGGACGAGATGTATATTTCAAAGCAATCTCAATCTCTTTTTCTCTCTCTCTCTCTCTCTCTCTCTCTCTCTCTATATATATATATATATATATATATATATATATATATATATATATATATATATATATATATATATATATATATATATATATATGTCGTGCCGAATATGTAAAACTGGTTAATTAGCAAGAACTCATTTAAAATTCAGTCTATTCTGAAATTTTCTCTTATACGTTTAAAGATATATTTTTTTCATTAATGTTAATGTAAAAAATTTTAATTTAGCACCAAAAGAATCTTAGAAAACTTACCTAACCTTATTATAACAAGACCAATTTATTTTAGCCTAACCCAACTAAATATATTTTAAATACGTTTACAATAATTTAATACTAAACAAACACAATCAAATATATTTTTTTCGTTAGGTTTAGAATGATTTTGACGAAATTATTGCATACACAAATTTTCACTTGTCCTATATGGCAAGATGAGCGTTGCTATTTAAGCCAAGATAGCAAGTTCTGCCTATTCGGCACGACATATATATATATATATATATATATATATATATATATATATATATATATATATATATATATATATATATATATATATATATATATATATATTCTCTTACACGTTTGAATGTAAAAATTAATAATTTTGTTCCAAAAGAACCTTAGAAAACTTAACTAACCTTATTATAACCAGCTCAATTTAATTTTGCTTAATCTAACTAAATACATTTTAGGTAAGTTTACAATAATTTAATAATGAACAAACACAATGAAATATATTTTTCTCGTTTGGTTCAGAATGATTTTTGCGAAATTCTTGCATACAATAAATTTTTGCTTGCCTTATTCGACAAGAAAAGCTTTGCTATTTAAGCCAAAATCGCAAGTTTTGCCTATTCAGCACGATATATATATATATATATATATATATATATATATATATATATATATATATATATATATATATATATATATATATATATATATATATATATATATATCTTCCTAGGTAGTAGGTTGGTAGACAGCAACCACCCAGGGAGGTACTACCGTCCTGTGGTAGTAGGTTGGTAGACAGCAACCACCCAGGGAGGTACTACCGTCCTGTGGTAGTAGGTTGGTAGACAGCAACCGCCCAGGGAGGTACTACCGTCCTGCCAAGTGAGTGTAAAACGAAAGCCTGTAATTGTTTTACATGATGGTAGGATTGCTGGTGTCCTTTTTTCTGTCTCATAAACATGCAAGATTTCAGGTACGTCTTGCTACTTCTACTTACACTTAGGTTACACTACACATACATGTACAAGCATATATATACACACACCTCTGGGTTTTCTTCTATTTTCTTTCTAGTTTCTTGTTCTTGTTTATTTCCTCTTATCTCCATGGGGAAGTGGAACAGAATTCTTCCTCCGTAGGCCATGCGTGTTGTAAGAGGCGACTAAAATGCCGGGAGCAAGGGGCTAGTAACCCCTTCTCCTGTATATATTACTAAATTTGAAAGGAGAAACTTTGGTTTTTTCTTTTGGGCCACCCCGCCTCGGTGGGATATGGCCGGTGTGTTGAAAGAAAGAAATATATAATCTTTAAAAAGAACGATACAGTAGCTGGAAAACAGGGTGCATACTTCCACATTGCTGGTCTGGGCCCGAAGAAGCTGTTTTAATTTCAGAAAACCACTCATGTGGTATACATACCTGATACCTGTTACTTTAAAAACCACTACTCAAAAATACATTCATTAAAGAAACAGGCGTCTTGGCAATGGGAAAGACGTCTTGGGAATATGCGACTCACAAGCTTCATGGAACTGGAAAGCAAAATTTCACTCTTATCAATAGAAGTTAATTATCAACCTGAGGAGAGAACTCAGAGTGAGATGTGAAATGAGTTGTTGTTATTACACGACGGAGGAAAATTTACCTTCGCAAGTTTGTGTCGTATAACTTGTTCAGTTGCATCAGTTGTTTAATAACTGAGACGGTGTGTGATGTAACAACTGACGGGGCCCCTGGCTAGGTAGGCAACTCTTTGACTTCACACAGTGAGTGTCCGTGGCTCAATTCCTGGCCGAGTAGAAACATTGGGCTTGTTTCCTTATACTTGCTGTTCCTGTTCACCTAGTCCCCTCAAGGGAGGTTCCTTGACGCTGGCGAGGGGCTCTTGATCTAGGGAATTGGATCTGTGCTCCAGTTCCCTGAATTGAGCCTGAATACCTTCCATCCCCCTCCTGCATGCGCTGTATAATCTTATGGGTTTAGCGCTCCCCCATGATTATAATAATAATAATGTTCACCTAGCAGTAATTATGTTCCTGGGTGTTAGTCGACTGGTGTAGGTCTCAGCCTTGGGGATAGGACTGAAGTGCCACAATGGAAATAAGACAGTCCTCGATGACGTATTGACTTTCTTTGGTTATCCTTGGTGACTGACCCTCCAGGTTTAAAAATCCGCTTATCTTAATGTGGTAGTTATTGACCCTATGGCAGGTGACCTCTGACTTACCACTCGGACCACACAGTTTGACCGTAGAGCGAGGGTAGTCGTAACTACCCAGTTTCCTTCAAGTAATAAGTTGTCCTTCCTAGTCATTTAAACGAAGTCTACAATATCTACAATAAAAGAAGTGTTTATTACTATTAAAACCTATAATATATTTTTATTTCTACATGTACAAGGTATACAGACCATTACTGATATCAATGACATACTACCGTATAGAAAGCCCTTTGTCATGCAGAGCATTTCCCGCGACCCACACCGCGACCCACACTGCGACCCACACCAGTCGACTAACACCCAGGTACCTATTTTACTGATGGGTGAACTTATGGGTGTCTTATGAAAACACGTCCTAATGTTTTCCAGCCGTAACTAATTATGAGAATACGTGCGTCCATTGTACTTAAAATGTACATGAATAACCACACTGAAACACCCTGGCTTGATCTTAGGTCGACTGGGGACCGGCGCATCCCATCGGCTTTGCCATCGATTCTCAAAGCTACGCTCAAATTGGGTAATAATCATATAGGAGAAGCTGAAGTAGCCAAGTTAAGCCATAACCAGTGGCAACTCAGCTGCAGTAATGCATAAACTTCCTTGCACAGGGCTTTAATAAGACCCATCCTGGGAACCTTCTCAGAAGACGTCATTGTAGCACAATAAGTGCTTATCATGATATTAATATTAGGAGGTGAATAAGATTAAGATAAGGAACCTGCTTTCTTTGGAGCCCAGAACGTCTGGGAAGACCCAACAAGTTCCAGGAAGAGCTTAACTGGAAGTTGTGGAGCTTCCAGAAAGGCTAAGGGGATGATATTAAGAGAAGATCTTGAATAGAAAGAGTCCATCAAGGGACTCTT
>NW_027195366.1:135000-207449 GCF_038502225.1 Cherax quadricarinatus
CAAATAAGTTCGTTCAGGTACAGATATACATAACTAGTTACATAAATTGTCATACATAGCATATGTACAGGTTACCTAGTATAACCCAAGACAGAGTGACTTCCATTTGCAGTTAAAGGAGCATTTAACCAATCTTAACATTTTGCAGCTAGTAACAGTTAAAGGAGCATTTAACCAATCTTAACATTTTGCAGCTAGTAACAGTTAAAGGAGCATTTAACCAATCTTAACATTTTGCAGCTAGTAACAGTTAAATGAGCATTTAACCAATCTTAACATTTTGCAGCTAGTAACAGTTAAAGGAGCATTTAACCAATCTTAACATTTTGCAGCTAGTAACAGTTAAAGGAGCATTTAACCAGTCTTAACATTTTGCAGTTAGTAACAGTTAAAGGAGCATTTAACCAATCTTAACATTTTGCAACTAGTAACAGTTAAAGGAGCATTTAACCAATCTTAACATTTTGCAGCTAGTAACAGTTAAAGGAGCATTTAACCAATCTTAACATTTTGCAGCTAGTAACAGTTAAAGGAGCATTTAACCAATCTTAACATTTTGCAGCTAGTAACAGTTAAAGGAGCATTTAACCAATCTTAACATTTTGCAGCTAGTAACAGTTAAAGGAGCATTTAACCAATCTTAACATTTTGCAGCTAGTAACAGTTAAAGGAGCATTTAACCAATCTTAACATTTTGCAGCTAGTAACAGTTAAAGGAGCATTTAACCAATCTTAACATTTTGCAGCTAGTAACAGTTAAAGGAGCATTTAACCAATCTTAACATTTTGCAGCTAGTAACAGTTAAAGGAACATTTAACCAATCTTAACATTTTGCAGCTAGTAACAGTTAAAGGAGCATTTAACCAATCTTAACATTTTGCAGCTAGTAACAGTTAAAGGAGCATTTAACCAATCTTAACATTTTGCAGCTAGTAACAGTTAAAGGGGCATTTAACCAATCTTAACATTTTGCAGCTAGTAACAGTTAAAGGAGCATTTAACCAATCTTAACATTTTGCAGCTAGTAACAGTTAAAGGAGCATTTAACCAATCTTAACATTTTGCAGCTAGTAACAGTTAAAGGGGCATTTAACCAATCTTAACATTTTGCAGCTAGTAACAGTTAAAGGAGCATTTAACCAATCTTAACATTTTGCAGCTAGTAACAGTTAAAGGAGCATTTAACCAATCTTAACATTTTGCAGCTAGTAACAGTTAAAGGAGCATTTAACCAATCTTAACATTTTGCAGCTAGTAACAGTTAAAGGAGCATTTAACCAATCTTAACATTTTGCAGCTAGTAACAGTTAAAGGAGCATTTAACCAATCTTAACATTTTGCAGCTAGTAACAGTTAAAGGAGCATTTAACCAATCTTAACATTTTGCAGCTAGTAACAGTTAAAGGAGCATTTAACCAATCTTAACATTTTGCAGCTAGTAACAGTTAAAGGAACATTTAACCAATCTTAACATTTTGCAGCTAGTAACAGTTAAAGGAGCATTTAACCAATCTTAACATTTTGCAGCTAGTAACAGTTAAAGGAGCATTTAACCAATCTTAACATTTTGCAGCTAGTAACAGTTAAAGGGGCATTTAACCAATCTTAACATTTTGCAGCTAGTAACAGTTAAAGGAGCATTTAACCAATCTTAACATTTTGCAGCTAGTAACAGTTAAAGGAGCATTTAACCAATCTTAACATTTTGCAGCTAGTAACAGTTAAAGGAGCATTGAACCAATCTTAACATTTTGCCGCTAGTAACAGTTAAAGGAGCATTTAACCAATCTTAACATTTTGCAGCTAGTAACAGTTAAAGGAGCATTTAACCAATCTTAACATTTTGCAGCTAGTAACAGTTAAAGGAGCATTTAACCAATCTTAACATTTTGCAGCTAGTAACAGTTAAAGGAGCATTTAACCAATCTTAACATTTTGCAGCTAGTAACAGTTAAAGGAGCATTTAACCAATCTTAACATTTTGCAGCTAGTAACAGTTAAAGGAGCATTTAACCAATCTTAACATTTTGCAGCTAGTAACAGTTAAAGGAGCATTTAACCAATCTTAACATTTTGCAGCTAGTAACAGTTAAAGGAGCATTTAACCAATCTTAACATTTTGCAACTAGTAACAGTTAAAGGAGCATTTAACCAATCTTAACATTTTGCAGCTAGTAACAGTTAAATGAGCATTTAACCAATCTTAACATTTTGCAGCTAGTAACAGTTAAAGGAGCATTTAACCAATCTTAACATTTTGCAGCTAGTAACAGTTAAAGGAGCATTTAACCAATCTTAACATTTTGCAGCTAGTAACAGTTAAAGGAGCATTTAACCAATCTTAACATTTTGCAGCTAGTAACGGTTAAAGGAGCATTTAACCAATCTTAACATTTTGCAGCTAGTAACAGTTAAAGGAGCATTTAACCAATCTTAACATTTTGCAGCTAGTAACAGTTAAAGAAGCATTTAACCAATCTTAACATTTTGCAGCTAGTAACAGTTAAAGGAGCATTTAACCAATCTTAACATTTTGCAGCTAGTAACAGTTAAAGGAGCATTTAACCACTCTTAACATTTTGCAGCTAGTAACAGTTAAAGGAGCATTTAACCAATCATCTTAACATTTTGCAGCTAGTAACAGTTAAAGGAGCATTTAACCAATCTTAACATTTTGCAGCTAGTAACAGTTAAAGGAGCATTTAACCAATCTTATCATTTTGCAGCTAGTAACAGTTAAAGGAGCATTTAACCAATCTTAACATTTTGCAGCTAGTAACAGTTAAAGGAGCATTTAACCAATCTTAACATTTTGCAGCTAGTAACAGTTAAGGGAGCATTTAACCAATCTTAACATTTTGCAGCTAGTAACAGTTAAAGGGGCATTTAACCAATCTTAACATTTTACAGCTAGTAACAGTTAAAGGAGCATTTAACCAATCTTAACATTTTGCAGCTAGTAACAGTTAAAGGAGAATTTAACCAATCTTAACATTTTGCAGCTAGTAACAGTTAAAGGAGCATTTAACCAATCATCTTAACATTTTGCAGCTAGTAACAGTTAAAGGAGCATTTAACCAATCTTAACATTTTGCAGCTAGTAACAGTTAAAGGAGCATTTAACCAATCTTATCATTTTGCAGCTAGTAACAGTTAAAGGAGCATTTAACCAATCTTAACATTTTGCAGCTAGTAACAGTTAAAGGAGCATTTAACCAATCTTAACATTTTGCAGCTAGTAACAGTTAAAGGAGCATTTAACCAATCTTATCATTTTGCAGCTAGTAACAGTTAAAGGAGCATTTAACCAATCTTAACATTTTGCAGCTAGTAACAGTTAAAGGAGCATTTAACCAATCTTAACATTTTGCAGCTAGTAACAGTTAAGGGAGCATTTAACCAATCTTAACATTTTGCAGCTAGTAACAGTTAAAGGGGCATTTAACCAATCTTAACATTTTACAGCTAGTAACAGTTAAAGGAGCATTTAACCAATCTTAACATTTTGCAGCTAGTAACAGTTAAAGGAGAATTTAACCAATCTTAACATTTTGCAGCTAGTAACAGTTAAAGGAGCATTTAACCAATCTTAACATTTTGCAGCTAGTAACAGTTAAAGGAGCATTTAACCAATCATCTTAACATTTTGCAGCTAGTAACAGTTAAAGGAGCATTTAACCAATCTTAACATTTTGCAGCTAGTAACAGTTAAAGGAGCATTTAACCAATCTTAACATTTTGCAGCTAGTAACAGTTAAAGGAGCATTTAACCAATCATCTTAACATTTTGCAGCTAGTAACAGTTAAAGGAGCATTTAACCAATCTTAACATTTTGCAGCTAGTAACAGTTAAAGGGGCATTTAACCAATCTTAACATTTTGCAGCTAGTAACAGTTAAAGGAGCATTTAACCAATCTTAACATTTTGCAGCTAGTAACAGTTAAAGGAGCATTTAACCAATCTTAACATTTTGCAGCTAGTAACAGTTAAAGGAGCATTGAACCAATCTTAACATTTTGCCGCTAGTAACAGTTAAAGGAGCATTTAACCAATCTTAACATTTTGCAGCTAGTAACAGTTAAAGGAGCATTTAACCAATCTTAACATTTTGCAGCTAGTAACAGTTAAAGGAGCATTTAACATTTTGCCTAGTAACATCTTAACATTTTGCAGCTAGTAACAGTTAAAGGAGCATTTAACCAATCTTAACATTTTGCAGCTAGTAACAGTTAAAGGCAGCATTTAACCAATCTTAACATTTTGCAGTAACTAGCATTTAACCAATCTTAACAGTAGTAAAGGAGCATTTAACCAATCTTAACATTTTGCAGCTAGTAACAGTTAAAGGAGCATTTAACCAATCTTAACATTTTGCAGCTAGTAACAGTTAAAGGAGCATTTAACCAATCTTAACCGCTTTTGCATTTTGCAGCTAGTAACAGTTAAAGGAGCATTTAACCAATCTTAACATTTTGCAGCTAGTAACTAAAGGAGTAATTTTGCAGTTAAATGAGCATTTAACCAATCTTAACATTTTGCAGCTAGTAACAGTTAAAGGAGCATTTAACCAATCTTAACATTTTGCAGCTAGTAACAGTTAAAGGAGCATTTAACCAATCTTAACATTTTGCAGCTAGTAACAGTTAAAGGAGCATTTAACCAATCTTAACATTTTGCAGCTAGTAACGGTTAAAGGAGCATTTAACCAATCTTAACATTTTGCAGCTAGTAACAGTTAAAGGAGCATTTAACCAATCTTAACATTTTGCAGCTAGTAACAGTTAAAGAAGCATTTAACCAATCTTAACATTTTGCAGCTAGTAACAGTTAAAGGAGCATTTAACCAATCTTAACATTTTGCAGCTAGTAACAGTTAAAGGAGCATTTAACCACTCTTAACATTTTGCAGCTAGTAACAGTTAAAGGAGCATTTAACCAATCAATCTTAACATTTTGCAGCTAGTAACAGTTAAAGGAGCATTTAACCAATCTTAACATTTTGCAGCTAGTAACAGTTAAAGGAGCATTTAACCAATCTTATCATTTTGCAGCTAGTAACAGTTAAAGGAGCATTTAACCAATCTTAACATTTTGCAGCTAGTAACAGTTAAAGGAGCATTTAACCAATCTTAACATTTTGCAGCTAGTAACAGTTAAAGGAGCATTTAACCAATCTTAACATTTTGCAGCTAGTAACAGTTAAAGGAGCATTTAACCAATCTTAACATTTTGCAGCTAGTAACAGTTAAAGGAGCATTTAACCAATCTTAACATTTTGCAGCTAGTAACAGTTAAAGGAGCATTTAACCAATCTTAACATTTTGCAGCTAGTAACAGTTAAAGGAGCATTTAACCAATCATCTTAACATTTTGCAGCTAGTAACAGTTAAAGGAGCATTTAACCAATCTTAACATTTTGCAGCTAGTAACAGTTAAAGGAGCATTTAACCAATCTTAACATTTTGCAGCTAGTAACAGTTAAAGGAGCATTTAACCAATCTTAACATTTTGCAGCTAGTAACAGTTAAAGGAGCATTTAACCAATCTTAACATTTTGCAGCTAGTAACAGTTAAAGGAGCATTTAACCAATCTTAACATTTTGCAGCTAGTAACAGTTAAAGGAGCATTTAACCAATCTTAACATTTTGCAGCTAGTAACAGTTAAAGGAGCATTTAACCAATCTTAACATTTTGCAGCTAGTAACAGTTAAAGGAGCATTTAACCAATCTTAACATTTTGCAGCTAGTAACAGTTAAAGGAGCATTTAACCAATCTTAACATTTTGCAGCTAGTAACAGTTAAAGGAGCATTTAACCAATCTTAACATTTTGCAGCTAGTAACAGTTAAAGGAGCATTTAACCAATCTTAACATTTTGCAGCTAGTAACAGTTAAAGGAGCATTTAACCAATCTTAACATTTTGCAGCTAGTAACAGTTAAAGGAGCATTTAACCAATCTTAACATTTTGCAGCTAGTAACAGTTAAAGGAGCATTTAACCAATCTTAACATTTTGCAGCTAGTAACAGTTAAAGGAGCATTTAACCAATCTTAACATTTTGCAGCTAGTAACAGTTAAAGGAGCATTTAACCAATCTTAACATTTTGCAGCTAGTAACAGTTAAAGGAGCATTTAACCAATCTTAACATTTTGCAGCTAGTAACAGTTAAAGGAGCATTTAACCAATCTTAACATTTTGCAGCTAGTAACAGTTAAAGGAGCATTTAACCAATCTTAACATTTTGCAGCTAGTAACAGTTAAAGGAGCATTTAACCAATCTTAACATTTTGCAGCTAGTAACAGTTAAAGGAGCATTTAACCAATCTTAACATTTTGCAGCTAGTAACAGTTAAAGGAGCATTTAACCAATCTTAACATTTTGCAGCTAGTAACAGTTAAAGGAGCATTTAACCAATCTTAACATTTTGCAGCTAGTAACAGTTAAAGGAGCATTTAACCAATCTTAACATTTTGCAGCTAGTAACAGTTAAAGGAGCATTTAACCAATCTTAACATTTTGCAGCTAGTAACAGTTAAAGGAGCATTTAACCAATCTTAACATTTTGCAGCTAGTAACAGTTAAAGGAGCATTTAACCAATCTTAACATTTTGCAGCTAGTAACAGTTAAAGGAGCATTTAACCAATCTTAACATTTTGCAGCTAGTAACAGTTAAAGGAGCATTTAACCAATCTTAACATTTTGCAGCTAGTAACAGTTAAAGGAGCATTTAACCAATCTTAACATTTTGCAGCTAGTAACAGTTAAAGGAGCATTTAACCAATCTTAACATTTTGCAGCTAGTAACAGTTAAAGGAGCATTTAACCAATCTTAACATTTTGCAGCTAGTGACAGTTAAAGGAGCATTTAACCAATCTTAACATTTTGCAGCTAGTAACAGTTAAAGTAACAGGGCATTTAACCAATCTTAACATTTTGCAGCTAGTGACAGTTAAAGGAGCATTTAACCAATCTTAACATTTTGCAGCTAGTAACAGTTAAAGGAGCATTTAACCAATCTTAACATTTTGCAGCTAGTAACAGTTAAAGGAGCATTTAACCAATCTTAACATTTTGCAGCTAGTAACAGTTAAAGGAGCATTTAACCAATCTTAACATTTTGCAGCTAGTAACAGTTAAAGGAGCATTTAACCAATCTTAACATTTTGCAGCTAGTAACAGTTAAAGGAGCATTTAACCAATCTTAACATTTTGCAGCTAGTAACAGTTAAAGGTGCATTTAACCAATCTTAACATTTTGCAGCTAGTAACAGTTCAAGGAGCATTTAACCAATCTTAACATTTTGCAGCTAGTAACAGTTAAAGGAGCATTTAACCAATCTTAACATTTTGCAGCTAGTAACAGTTAAAGGTGCATTTAACCAATCTTAACATTTTGCAGCTAGTAACAGTTCAAGGAGCATTTAACCAATCTTAACATTTTGCAGCTAGTAACAGTTAAAGGAGCATTTAAACAATCTTAACATTTTGCAGCTAGTAACAGTTAAAGGAGCATTTAACCAATCTTAACATTTTGCAGCTAGTAACAGTTAAAGGAGCATTTAACCAATCTTAACATTTTGCAGCTAGTAACAGTTAAAGGAGCATTTAACCAATCATCTTAACATTTTGCAGCTAGTAACAGTTAAAGGAGCATTTAACCAATCTTAACATTTTGCAGCTAGTAACAGTTAAAGGAGCATTTAACCAATCTTAACATTTTGCAGCTAGTAACAGTTAAAGGAGCATTTAACCAATCTTAACATTTTGCAGCTAGTAACAGTTAAAGGAGCATTTAACCAATCTTAACATTTTGCAGCTAGTAACAGTTAAAGGAGCATTTAACCAATCTTAACATTTTGCAGCTAGTAACAGTTAAAGGAGCATTTAACCAATCTTAACATTTTGCAGCTAGTAACAGTTAAAGGAGCATTTAACCAATCTTAACATTTTGCAGCTAGTAACAGTTAAAGGAGCATTTAACCAATCTTAACATTTTGCAGCTAGTAACAGTTAAAGGAGCATTTAACCAATCTTAACATTTTGCAGCTAGTAACAGTTAAAGGAGCATTTAACCAATCTTAACATTTTGCAGCTAGTAACAGTTAAGGGAGCATTTAACCAATCATCTTAACATTTTGCAGCTAGTAACAGTTAAAGGAGCATTTAACCAATTTTAACATTTCTTATATAGCTGTGACATCATAGTTTTATTGAAGATACGTCTACAACAAGGTTTTTGTTGGTATAAACCTTTGTAATAAATACCGACAAGTTGGTTTATATAACGTTTCGGTCCTGGGACATTGATCAAGGTCCCAGGACCGAAACGTTTTTTTAATAAATTTGTCCTATTTTTTTTGGTATATTTTCTCCCTGCAAACAAATACATGGGACGATAATAGTTCAAAACACAAACCTTAGTCAAATATGAAATATGGGGGGGAGGGGGAGGTTTAAAAAAAACGTTTATTCGGTTTTAAGTTATAAACTACCCTCAGAGCCCTGATATACATTTCAAAACAAATAAAAATTAGCGAGCGGATTGGGTTAGAACCCATGGCCCCGTGGCCTGGTGGTTAAAACCCTCGCTTCACAAGGCGAGGGTCCGAGATCGATTCCCGGTGAGGGTAGAAACATCTAGCGTGTTTCCTTACACCAGTTGGCTATGTTCCGCATCAGTAAAATGGGTACCTGGGTGTTAGTCGACTGATGTGGGTCGCATCCTGGGACAAAACTGACCTAACTTACCATAAATGCTCAGCATAACAAGCGGCTTTCTATGTAGTAGTATGTCACTGATGTCAGCTATGGTCTGTATACATTGTACTTGTAAAAGATGTTATTATTATTATTATTATTATTATTATTATTATTATTATTATTATTATTATTATTAACCACTCGGCCAAATGGTTCTAATAAGATTCGTCTAACTAGGTATATTGTTATACACTATAGGAAGGTTAGCATGGGCCCCCACTGTAACCACAAATACAGGTTTTTACAGACGAAGCCCACACCATTCCAAGTCCCTTGTAATGGAAAACAAGAATCAAGATATACATAGGTCACACAGTACAGGAACAAGACAGAGGGGTCATGGAGAACAAGACAGAGGGGTCATGGAGAACAAGACAGAGGGGTCATGGAGAACAAGACAGAGGGGTCATGGAGAACAAGACAGAGGGGTCATGGAGAACAAGACAGAGGGGTCATGGAGAACAAGACAGAGGGGTCATGGAGAACAAGACAGAGGGGTCATGGAGAACAAGACAGAGGGGTCATGGAGAACAAGACGGAGGGGTCATGGAGAACAAGACAGAGGGGTCATGGAGAACAAGACAGAGGGGTCATGGAGAACAAGACAGAGGGGTCATGGAGAACAAGACAGAGGGGTCATGGAGAACAAGACAGAGGGGTCATGGAGAACAAGACAGAGGGGTCATGGAGAACAAGACAGAGGGGTCATGAAGAACAAGACAGAGGGGTCATGGAGAACAAGACAGAAGGGTCATGGAGAACAAGACAGAGGGGTCATGGAGAACAAGACAGAGGGGTCATGGAGAACAAGACAGAGGGGTCATGGAGAACAAGACAGAGGGGTCATGGAGAACAAGACAGAGGGGTCATGGAGAACAAGACAGAGGGGTCATGAAGAACAAGACAGAGGGGTCATGGAGAACAAGACAGAGGGGTCATGGAGAACAAGACAGAGGGGTCATGGAGAACAAGACAGAGGGGTCATGGAGAACAAGACAGAGGGGTCATGGAGAACAAGACAGAGGGGTCATGGAGAACAAGACAGAGGGGTCATGGAGAACAAGACAGAGGGGTCATGGAGAACAAGACAGAGGGGTCATGGAGAACAAGACAGAGGGGTCATGAAGAACAAGACAGAGGGGTCATGGAGAACAAGACAGAGGGGTCATGGAGAACAAGACAGAGGGGTCATGGAGAACAAGACAGAGGGGTCATGGAGAACAAGACAGAGGGGTCATGGAGAACAAGACAGAGGGGTCATGGAGAACAAGACAGAGGGGTCATGGAGAACAAGACAGAGGGGTCATGGAGAACAAGACAGAGGGGTCATGGAGAACAAGACAGAGGGGTCATGGAGAACAAGACAGAGGGGTCATGGAGAACAAGACAGAGGGGTCATGGAGAACAAGACAGAGGGGTCATGGAGAACAAGGAACAAGACAGAGAGGTGATGGAACACAACAAAAGCGACTATAACCCTGGCTGGCAAGTGCTCCATCAATGTCCTTCACTTGCACAATAATTTATCTTCCGACAGAGTTGACTCTCTCTCACACTTTCTTTTATATTATGGAGTCAGTCTTGCCAACCTCATCTCCTGATTTAATAGAAGCACTTTTCTCTCTTATATCCTGAGCTTAGTACACAACCCGCACACACACAGAGGAACTTATGACGACGTTTCGGTCCGTTTCGGTTCATTTGCAAGTCACGCAAAGTGACTTGTAAATGTGCGGGTTATTTGTGAAATGTTCCAATCACGGTATTGTGCCTTTTTTTCTGAGCTTATTTTTGGACTATGGCACCAACGTGTGACAATAGCTTCGTTAACATCCAGGATCTTTTATTAAAACAAAAGACGTATTCAGGGAAATGAAGTCTGAGTGGTGATTCACGTAGTCTATTATCGCCAATCGCAAAGACAATCGCAGCAAAATAAATTGAGTAGAACTTTGTAAAGTCATGACCCGATAAAGCCTTGTTAAAATATTTTGTCATTATATTCTTCCGTGATCAAACAAACCGGCCGTATCCCACCGAGGCAGGGCGACCCAAAAAGAAAAACAAAAGTTTCTCTTTTAATTCTGGTAATGTATACAGAAGGGGGGTTACGAGCCTCTTGCTCCCGGCATTTTAGTCGGAGGAAGAATTCTGTCCCACTTCCCCATGAAGTGAATTCTCTAATTAAATCTGTTATAATAACCATTATAACTGGTTGTGTTGCGTGAGTTAGTTACAGATGTTTGGCACGAAAGCGCTTGGAATTTCGCTATTTTTTCACAGTGGCTGTACTGCATATTGTGATACCACTTGTTATAACAAAAGAAGGCACAATACCGTGACTGTAACGATACACAAAAAACCCGGTCCAAGTCGGACCGAAACGTCGTAGTCGTAAGCTCGTCTCGTCTATGTGCGGGATTTTTTTTGTATATCACCTGTTTACTGTGATCTTAACCATACCACGGGCGGGATTTGAACCCACGGTCATAGTCTCAAAACTCCAGACCGTCGCGTTAGCCACTGGACAGTCTGGAGTTTTGAGACTCTCTGACCGCGGGTTCAAATCCCGCCCGTGGTATGGTTTATTTTCAATCGTGTCATTACGATTTCGTGAGTACTGTGATCTTATTGCATATATATATATAATTTACTGAACTCAGCATCAGAACACACAATACTTTATCGGAGTTAATCGATATTTACATACCTTATTATAACTAAAAGGAAGCAGAAAACCTGGAGACGTATACTGTTTCTCCAGTGGAAAGAGAGGCATCCCTACGAGCCCCGTGAGGGCGGGGACTGTGGCTAGGCCTGGTGACACATAGTCCCAAAGATGAGGGGGTAACAAAAAAAAAAAAAGGCACAATACCGTGACTGGAACGATACACAGTGTGACTTTGTCAATGGTCCAAGTCGGACCGAAACGTCGTCGTAAGCTTCTCTCTTTTATGTGCGGGTTGACTCAAGAAATCGTAATGACACGATTGCAAACGAACCATACCCCCGGCCGGGATTGAACCCGCGGTCATAGAGTCTCAAAACTCCAGCCCGTCGCGTTAGCCACTAGACCAGCTAGCCACAATAAGATTCATCCAACTAGGTATATTTCTACACCATAGGAAGGTTAGCACAGGCACCACTGTGACCACAAATGCAAGTTTTTACAGACAAATCTCCAGCTAGCGTGGCCGTGACGGCCGGGGGTATGGTTTGTTTGCAATCGTGTCATTACGATTTCTTGAGTCATGTTGACGGCAGTGAAGGGACTTGAGCTAGAGTTCGTCACGGCCACGCTAGCTGGAGATTCGTCTGTAAAAACTTGCATTTGTGGTCACAGTGGTGCCTGTGCTAACCTTCCTATGGTGTAGAAATATACCTAGTTGGATGAATCTTATTGTGGCTAGCTGGTCTAGTGGCTAACGCGACGGGCTGGAGTTTTGAGACTGTGACCGCGGGTTCAATCCCGGCCGGGGGTATGGTTTATGTGCGGGTTATTTGTGTATGAGGGGGTACTTGTACCTCCTCCCATGGGAGACTTAGGTCTCGAGATACTCCCCAGACAGGGAGCCAAGGCCGGGTCACCACTCTTGGAAAAGACCCGGGCCGGGAGAGTACCGGCGAATAAAAAAAAAGAGATACGCAACCAAGACTAATCCAAGATACAGTAAGAGAGGTTTAGTGAGGTGATGGACACAATCAACCGCTGCATCTGGTGGAATTTTATATGTCAAGATTAATATGATTTTTTCCTGACGCGTGTCTTGGTTATAGAAGCCATTCAGTGGAACATTCAGCAATATGACAGAGGCCTGCAACTGGCTTCTCGGTGCAGCTCGAAATAAAAAAAATTAGATGAAATTATAAGACGGAATTTTATTTCCAGAATAGTATACTACTGTTATTTTCTGTATTGGATAAAAGAAACCATTGTCTGCCGAATCGTTTCCTCAAAGATACCAAAATGTTGCACGAATATTCCATCCTTCAACTTCTCGGTTTCAAATCCTTTGTCATCGCTAGGAAGTACTGACTCGCGAAATCGTAATGACACGATTGCAAACAAACCATACCAGTGGCTAACGCGTCGGTCTGGAGTTTTATGACTAATCGCTGGTTCTAACCCCGCCCGTGGTATTGTATTTTTAAGAAGTACTGTTTGTAATTCTCACTTACCTCACTTAGAGAATAAAGGCACAATATATTGGTTAGAATTCACCAAAAATCCTCACGAAGGAGAGGACGTTTCTATCCGTCCTGAACCACTGCCCAGGGACGACCATTGTCTGACTTGATACTGATCAAGAACGGTCCAAAATGTCGCCTTTAGGTTTGAATGTTAGAATTAATTTAGGTAAGGGGAACCTAAACTCACCTCACTGAAAATAATAAACAGGTAAATCTCTGAAATATTTCGAGCTCTCAGACATGAGTGAAGGGAAAACGGCCAAAAAATGGAGACTAGAATTGGAGAACAGATTGCATGTGGGTGCCAAAAGAAATAATTGTCGTGGCGAGGTACATACCGTGTGAGGTACAGGGACCATGTGTCATGGTGTGAGGTGCACACTGTGAGAAGTACAACAAGAAGTGTCATGGGAAACAACTGCAAAAAAAAAAAAAACAAGACCACCACCAACAAAAGCAATAATAGTAAAAAGAATACCACCAACACCACCACCATCAACACGAACAGAGGCAACACCACCAACAATACTAACAGCAGCAACATCAACACCAAGAATAATAACAGCAACATCAACACCAAGAATAATAACAGCAACATCAACGAGAACACCAACACTAACATAAAAAATACCAGCATCAACAACAGAGGCAACAACAACTACAACACCACCACCAAACACTAACAACATCGTCAAAAACACCGCCAACAACAGCAGCAACACCACCAACACACTGACTGTGTACAGAGTGAAGTAGATTAACCATCCACAGCTTCTGTAATAGTGAGGACACATTAATCACAATCAGTGTAGGGCCCTCACCATCACCTCCATTAGCGTGGGACCACCGTAACCCACGAGTAATAAGCGTTCACATTTGAACGTAGAGTATTTCCCAACTCGTTAGCAAACCTTTCCCATTGGATTTATTTACCTATTCATGGGCAAAATACGTCTTCAAAGATAAATGAAATCTGACCTAACCTAACCCCCCTAACTTATCTTAATTCCCAAATAACACTCAGATGTTCTAAGTCGCTGTCAAATCACAAGTCACGTATGACTTAATGATGGTCTAGTACTAAGCGAAACGTTCTTATCAATTTCCTCCCTTTAATGTTATGTTGATCTGATTTGATTGATTCGTCAGGAACTGCGTCCTGACACGGGTCTTAGTCCTATGATGACACATCTGAGGATCTCGAAGATGATGTGTGAATAATTCAGATTTTTCTGTGGCTGCCATCAGGGACTTCGTGTAGCCCATGTACGTTCCACTTCAAAATATTTTATGTACGACAACGGGCCGAGTCCATCAGACTCCCGATCATTGTCTCTGGGCTATGTTAGGTGGTCGGCCAAATTTGCAAGTAAACGTGTGGATCTGTCTTGTCCATCATGCATACGTTCACGAAGGTCTTCACAATAGTTCTGAACGTCTGTTTGTTTTCTTATGAGTCTATCAGGTCATATATGATATCGGTGAAGCAAGTGATAGTCGACATCATCTGATGGCTCAGGAAAAATATGGGATGTCCTGTTGTGTTCTCTTGGGCTACAGTGTTCTTCACTGGTGAATGTTGTGGTGCTGGAGTTAACGTGTTGGCTATAGTTTGTTCGCGCATCATGGGGGCTCGAAGGCTGCCTTTGTCGGGTGGAAGTTTGAAGAGAAGATTCGGAAGGTGGCGGGGAAAAAGCGGAACCCTGTCGCTGATATTTACTCTGCTCATTTTGTCGCTGTGGCCGGATTCCGCGCTACTGTAGCTTCCTCTGGAAGAGGCTGCTGCTCAGTGGTGAGGGCTCTACTTGGCGTTGGAGGCTGGAGAAATGGGGCTTTCCATGCTGCCATGACCCGGCGAACCTCTCCGGAGGTTCCAGGTATGATTCTTCTTGCCGTTGTTTGGACATACATGTTCCGTAGCCTCTCGTCTTTTTAGTTCGTCTAAGCAGTAATTGGTCGGGAGAGACTTGCCGCACATGCAGCATATTTCTATATTGACATCGGGTACTGAACTGGTTGTACCTGTGGCACCTCGAAGACTCTTGAGTGGTTGAACTGGGAGAGGTTCCCTACGTTGGATCAAGACTTGCCTCGTAGGTACGTTGCCGTCCTTCTTGGCTGAGAGCCTCTCAACTTTCAGGATGGTTTTGTTACTGTGGACTGCATCGAGAGGCATGTCTAGCGGACAGCGCATTAATACGCTTTTTGTCATCCGCTCTGTGGATTTTAGTTCTGTGAGAATGAGCGGTGATTCGCGGCCGTTCACCTTCTGCACTGCCTCCACCACACTTACAGTAGTCGAGGAGATCTCCACCACACTTACAGTAGTGGAGCAGATCACCACATTACAGTAGTGGAGCAGATCACCACATTACAGTAGTGGAGCAGATCACCACATTACAGTAGTGGAGCAGATCTCCACTACACTTACTGTAGTGGTGATAGTGATAGTGATCTCCACCATACTTACAGTAGTGGTGGTGATCTCCACCACACTTTCAGCAGTGGAGAAGATCTCCTCTATGCTTCAGGTGGACACTGCAAATTGTACTAAAATAATGGAGAACAGCAGCAATGTCCATAGCTGGCCACCACGACTGTCACTTGTGGGGCAAATCACCCCTCCAGTCGTACAGGTAAATCACCCATTTCCTTCCCACAGGTAAATCACCCTTCTACTCCTACAAGCAAATCATCCTCTGCACTTTCCTAGTGGTGAATATAACCCTCTTCACTTTCACAGTGGGGAAGCTCCCCTTCTCTACTTCCAAAGCGGGACGACGTATCCTCTCCACTTCAGTAGTTGCTCATCGTCCTTTCCACTTCTATACAAAGGCACATCATTCTTCACATTTGTTTACTGCAGACACTAACTACTCCACTTGCGAAAAAACGTCAAATCCATAGCAGGAAACATCACTAACTTTTTCACGTAGATAAATGGTTAAATGAACCGAAAAGTTGATAAATTAGGCACCTGTGCAACGTAACTGTAGGAGTGTTGAACATGTATTTAACTTGTCGACTTATTTACACAGTCGAACATGTTAAAAACATATGAGAGGAGGAACACTGCGGTAGGCCTATTGGTCATCCTGGGCAGGTCCTTTACGATCCAACCCACTAGCAAAATATTTGCCCAACCCACTTTCAGTACTACCCTAACAATAAGCCCTGATAAATCTGTTTACTAATCTGCAACTACCACTCAAATCCAACCCCTCTCACCCTCAACCCTCAACTTGAAACTACCCAACGTTTTAGCTTCAATCACCCTACTAGGTAGACTGTTCCACTCATCAACTACCCTATTTCCAAACCAATACATGAACCTAAATTCCCAATGTATATGAAAGAACAGTATAACAATTACAAGAGGTGGAACAAAGAAACAATGTAATGTCCATAGTGTGTTGGAGTGTCAGAAAGTATGGTATAAACCCTGTTAATTTTTATGGTATAAACCAAGGTTTATACCATACTGTCTGACACACAGTGTAGTCGCTTCTGGACACTGATAACTCCAGAGGTAGAAAGCCTAAGGTAATATTATCAAACAGATAAGAAAACGTCACTTCTAATCAGAGTTTATTTACAATTTGTATAATAATAATAATAATAATAATAATAATAATAATAATAATAATAATAATAATAATAAATAATGATGAAATAATATTAATAAATCATAATTATTTTCAAATGACTGGTGGCGTAATATGACCTAGATCTCAGGACATAGGTTATAGTAGGAGACCAGAGACATAAATTACATCTCTGACCTCATGTCTCAGCAACAGGCTGAGGGACTGATTACCTTAATTTTCTCTCCACTTGAACTATCTCCAGATATGCAATCTTCTATGGATTCGATGAGAGTAAGACACATGTGCAACATCTGGGTATCTTTATTGTAGACGTTTCGCCATCCAGTGGCTTTATCAATACAAATTCTAGGACATAACTTGAAAACAGTAGAACTATGTACAGAAGATGAGGTAATCAGTCCCTCAACCTAGGAATAGGTGCGAAGAGCACCATAGTCGTGGAGATTCATTGCAACTTCTATGGATTCGACCGATGAAGCCTGCTACGCAGGCCAAACGTTTCGTCCTTAAAAGTACCTAAGTGTTAGTCATGTTTCTTATGTATCTGTCGTGTTGTCTATAGTTTAAATTTATGCCAAGAAATGTATAAGACACATGCACCACCTATGTATCTTCATGGAGAAAGACGTTACCTATTTAGAAGGCTTTACCCAGGTATCATTCACGTACTTATTTAACCACATTTCGTTTATTCTTTGTAAATCAGAAATTCCATCAGTATTCATCAGCTGCCTCGAGTCCTGTTGTGGTTTAGATATATCCATTACTCTGTTTATCCCCTTTATTCCAGTTTTCCATTTGCATATTTCAACATATCCAGCGCCCCCTCCGTCCTTCTATTCACAATTCCAGTGTTAGTAAAACATTTTATATTAAGTAAAATAATGATTCACATTTTTTTTTTGAAATGGGCAGAATTGAGTACTAATATGACGAAGATATTATTTTCAGAATAAACTTTTTTTGAAGACAACGTTTTGCCCAAAAAATTAAAACATTACGACGTGTTTCCTTAAGGCACCTGCTGGCCATGTTCACCTATCAGGAAAATAGGTACCTGGGTGTTAATCGACTGGTGTGGGTTGCATCCTGGGCATAATATTGACCTAATTTGCCAGAAATGCTTAGCAAAACAAGGGGGTTTCTAAGGAGGTTTCTAAGGGGGTTTCTAAGGAGGTTTCTAAAGGGGTTTCTAAGGAGGTTTCTAAGGGGGTTTCTAAGGAGGTTTCTAAGGGGGTTTCTAAGGAGGTTTCTAAGGGGGTTTCTAAGGGGGTTTCTAAGGAGGTTTCTAAGGGGGTTTCTAAGGAGGTTTCTAAGGGGGTTTCTGTACAGTAGTATGTCATTGATGTCAGCTAGGCCTGTATACCTTGATTATCAAATGGTATACAATACCGACAGGTTGGTAGATAAGACACATAAGCAACATTTAGGCAACTTTATTTCGAAACGTTTCGCCTACACAGTAGGCTTCTTCAGTCGAGTACAGAAATTAGGCAGGAGAAGTAGAGATGTGAAGACGATGTAATCAGTCCATCACCCTTGAAGTCGTAGATTTGAGGTTGTCAGTCCCTCAGCCTGGAGAATTCTGTTACAAAGTCTGGAACTAACAGTTAGACTTTGTAACAGAATTCTCCAGGCTGAGGGACTGACAACCTCAAATCTACGACTTCAAGGGTGATGGACTGATTACATCGTCTTCACATCTCTACTTCTGCCTAATTTCTGTACTCGACTGAAGAAGCCTACTGTGTAGGCGAAACGTTTCGAAATAAAGTTGCCTAAATGTTGCTTATGTGTCTTATCTACCAACCTGTATACCTTGTACATGTAGAAATAAAGATTATTATTATTATTATTATTATTATTATTATTATTATTATTATTATTATTATTATTATTATAAATCCAATATTTTGTAAAGTTTAAGCGTGATGGAAACAGCGTTTTTTTGTCTTTTCTAACTTAAAAATTTAGTAAATCGTGTCGTCTTAGCAATTAAATCACAGAAAAGCTTTCCTTCCCCTCTGTAGTTTATTCGACTTTTTACATTATTCCTCTCCCTTTGCCCTTCCATCCACCGTAAGTGTCCTCCTCTGACTTGTCCGATCCTCTCTAGTTTCCATTTGTCACGTCTGACAACTGTCATAAAGTCTATCAGTTTACCTAGCTTACCTCTTCACAATATCTCTCATAATTATTGTAATTAATCTGTCGCTTCCTAAGACGGTTGATATCTGAGCCTAACAGCTCATTAATTACCTGCTAATCAATTGCTAATTACCTGTCTACTACACCATTCAGCCAACAATATTTTTTTTTCGGTATTTAGGTACCTTAATTAGGAATTTCCAGTAAACTTACTGAAGATTATATATGTGTTGGTTACCTCGTTTTTATTTTTGTCTGTGTATAAACAGTAGCATTTTATTACGAAGACGTTTCGTAAAGTCACTGAGCGAAACATCTTCACAGTTAAAAACCATTTTCTCTATGATAATAAAGACACAAGAATTCGAAACGTGGCTCTGACAACGTTTCGCCTGCTGAGAAATTTTCGATAACTATTTTTGAATAATCACATCTACATCCCTAACATATCCACACGACACTAGTAATATTAATTTTTAAAGTGGAGTGGTAAGCCAGTGGAAGGCTTCAGTCAGATAACCAAAACTCCAGTGGAGGGTCACATAACTAAAACCCGCGTCAGGAAACACTTGTCCTGTTTCCTGACGAATTTTCCCTAACCTAACTTATCCCTCACACTCTCTACTAACACACATTTATGTTCCCATCATGAGTCTAATTAATTTTCCGCATGAAGAAAAAATCTAACTAATTAAAAAAGATTAATAATAACTGCTTATAGTCGCGAGAGCGTGAAATATAAACTCTATTTATGACACTATAATTCTAAGCGCTTTCGCGATATTTTACATTTTCAGTGATAGAGATCACAAAAGCTTTCGAATTTTAAATATTTTATAAGTTATGAACATCAAAATGGTATACAATACCGACAGGTTGTTAGGTAAGACACATATGCAACAGTTAGACAACTTTATTCCGAAACGTTTCGCCTACACAGTAGGCTTCTTCAGTCGAATACAGAAAGTAGGCAGGAACAGATAGTTCCTGACCATGGAACTGAACTTCTCCAGGCCGAGGGACTGACAACCTCAAATTCTACGACTTTAAGGGTGATGGACTGATTACATCGTCTTCACATCTCTACTGTTCCTGCCTACTTTCTGTATTCGACTGAAGAAGCCTACTGTGTAGGCGAAACGTTTCGGAATAAAGTTGTCTAACTGTTGCATGTGTGTCTTACCTAACATTTTATAAGTTATATTGTATAATAATATATATAATTACTTTAAAACTTATATTAATGGCATATTAAAAGGACAAATAGATGTGCGCAACACTAGGGTATTTTCGCTGATAAATATCGATACAAAAGTAATCCTTATTTGTTGAATTCGTCTTCTGTGATCTTTTTGCATGGTAGTACTCACGTGTATGTAATTGGAGGGGTTGAGTCTCAGCTCCTGGCCCTTTCTCTTCACTAAGTGCTACCGGGTTCACTCTCTCCTGGCTATGTATGGATCCTGCCTCTGCCACTACAGTGTCCACGTCATTCCACTCCCTGACTGAAGAAATACTTCCTAACATCCCTGCGACTCGGATTCCAGCTATGGCTCCGTGTTCTTGTTTCCTGCCTCTACAACAATCTGTCCCCGTCCACCCTAGGAAGTCCTCTAAGTATTTAGTACGTTGTTATTGTATCACCTCTAGTCCCTCTATCCTCTACCGTAATTTCACCAGGTTTAGTTCCCTTTAATCTCTTTTAGGGACAATTTATGTTGCAAACCTCTTCACCTTCTCCAATTCTTTGACATGTCTAACAAGGTGGTGGTTCTATTTTGGTGCTGAATATTCTATTATGGGCCTGACCTAGGCCGCCTACAGTGTGGTGAATGACTTTGTTTAGGTTTCTGACACCTAGTCTTAGATACCAGAAGTGTGTACGCATCTATTTGTACTCACCTGCGTGTGGTTGCAGGGGGTGAGTCACAGCTCCTGGCCCCGCCTCTTCACTGGCCACTACAAGGTCCACACTCTTCCTGCTCCATTAGCTTTATCGTATCTCTTCTTAAAGCTAATGTGTGTGTGTAAATGTTTATTTGGACTGAAGTTCAGATTTCCTAACCTCTTGGATTTTACCAAACACACGTCTAAGCCAACTTCCCGAGTTTGCCTTCACTACTCTCTCACAAAGTGCGTGTGACATAGAACCTTCACTCGGAGAAACTCTTTCATTGCTAGCAAGTGCTTGTCCGAGTTTCTGTGCGTGGAAATGTATATTTTCGGTGTGCCTGTGTCTTTGCAAATGGGTGCTCGAGAGTGTGTTTGTTAACACGGGAGTGTTCATGTATGATACCGTGAATTTGTTAGTGTGCTTGTAAGAGTGGAAGTACTCCTTCATGTATGACAGCGTCACCGGTAATGAGTGAGTGTGTTTGCAAGCTCGGGAGTATTCATGAATGATAGTCCTCATGAATGAGTGCTTGCATGGGTTACGAAGCAGCAGAAGAAATTCTCACCTAAGAGCTTTCCACTCGACGTCACCAGTACGCAGGAGCACGTCCAGTGCCAGCAGCAGGTGATCCGCCTGAGGGACGAGGGGAAAATCAATTAGTGAGGCATAGAGAAAGAGTGAGAGATAGAATAGGGGACAATGGAATGAGGTACAATGGAATGAGGTACAACTAAAGAAGAGAAGTGTAAAATAAACCTCGTGGAAAGCAAGGGCGCCATATGCCCAATACCAGAAAATTGTATCAACATCCTTGGTTTAGAAAGACACGTAAGCAAGCACTATAACATATTTATTAGAAAACGTTTCGGTCCTGGGACCTTGATCACTTCTAAGGTTAGAAGTGATCAAGGTCCCAGGACCGAAACGTTTTCTAATAAATATGTTATAGTGTTTGCTTACGTGTCTTTCTAAACCAACTTGTCGGTATTTATTACTCTCTCCCTGTACTTCACTTCCGATGGCACCAGTGTGAACCTGGAGCAAAAAAAAAATCGAAGAAACTCGTCAAGTACTGAAAAAATTCATGAATATTCAATAATACAGCACTGCTACTCCCTACATCAGTATTTTTCAACCAGGGTACCGCAAAATTATAATTAATTTTACCCTAGCTTCTTCGTCTTAAAACACAATTTTCTCGACTAGTGTATGTTGTATAATTAACTACTATAGAAGAGTTATACATTTCTTTTAGAACAAATGTCAATAAACGATATACAATATAGTACACAGTTTTACTCGTAGGAGGCCCCAATCTACCATTTACTACAGACATAATATACAAACAAACGTGAGTACCAACTCGGGGCCTCCAACGAGTGAAACACCCAGGATGATAGTAAATAAATGATTAAGTCAGAGGGTATTATGATGGACAAGGATCCAAGTGTACATAAGTCACTGACTTTTTTGGGGGTTATGTTAGGTAACTTTTATACTATAATTGATATTTGTACTTATGTGTACCTGTATCTAAATAACTTTTATTTACAACATTACATAAGGAAGTGCCTTTGGACGAATTTTGATGTGAGATTAACAATGAATATCCTCGATATCCCGGTAATTCTCATGCAATTTTCCAAATCTTTTCTGTGAAAGTTGGAATTTCCTGCCTTCACAAACCATGAAAACTAACCAGAGGTTACCATCTGTCGAGTAAGAAATAAGGGAAGATCTGTCCAATATTCCACGTAACATCAAAAGTATCTGCCAGTCCCAAGTACAGATATCTCGCTAAGTAGTTACGCAAGTTAAGTTCTGTTTATTTTATATTATTGTGATCTATAATAATGTATTGCTTACACTTAAAGGGTTTGTATATTTTATATTTCGTATGTGTGTTTCAAGCACTTGTATGTTTTGATTATTATTATTCAGCTGAAGTAGTACTAGGAAGCGGTTCTAATAGAGAATTGACTAGAGCCGCCACAGAGTAAGACATGATAAGTGTACTATCACTAAAAAACATGTATTTAAAATAACCACTGATCTAAACCTCACACTGTCACTGGGCAGCACTGATGGTGTAGGATTAGATGGGACTCCAGTGGGATTGGATAGGACTCTCCAGTGATGGAATTAGGTTAAGATTTTAACCCCTAACTCCGTGGCTATCCGTCGACTTATGACTCGATAGCTGTTCATCACTGGAGGGTCAGAGCTCCTCTTGGAAGCACTCAAAGAGACGTTCTCTTATACGATCATTTTCCCACTCGCTGCGAACGTACGCGACGTTGTGCAGACTCTGCACTACACGATACATTAGCTTATCCACTTCGATGTCTGTGCATGGCTCTTTACCAAGCAAGATCTCTAGTTTGAAGGTCTTGCTTTCCTTATGCCATGCATGTTTTAACACGCCTTCCATTACTAACTTATGCACCGAGTTCTCTTTGAATGCATGGCACTGAATGCTTGATTTCATTCTAGGGGGTGAGGCATCAGTATCATCAGGGGTCCTCGATCCCTCCGTTAGATCCTCGTCCAGGGATTCGTCCGGAAAATCGTCAGAAATTATCTTATTTCCTCCGCCTGGGTGTCCTCTCTCATTTCGCTGGAGAGACACTAAGTCCTGCAGCCGGACTTCGGCACGCTCAGCCCTAATGTTCTCCATAAGCATCCCTGAGTACTCCTCCCCAAACAAATTTAAGAGGTACTCTTCAATGAAGTCATTGATTAGTTCTTTCGTAGACAAGCGGGGAAGGTAATCCATAAGCCCACAGAGGCCCTCCCACATGAATCCCTTGACCTTATTAGTCAAATAGGATGTCTCCTCCCTATACGAGGTGACAGGGCTCTTCTCATTTACCCTGATCTGGTCCTCCTCAACCAGCCTGAAGACTAACAGCTTATAACAACACGCAACAGCGATGACTAGTGCTGCAGACACCAGGACAATGCCGAAGGCACCTACGAGTGAGGGAATAGCCACGTCCTGTACCTCTACTCCTTTGTAGCTGGCGTAGTCCAACAGCTGGAAGACCTGGTCAAAGTATCCGGCTACGAGGAACACTCTTCCGACAAAGGGAAGGCCGCTGAAGTACACGTCTCTGAGGACCATCGTGGAGTGAACGTACGTGGGAGGACCCATCACCAAGCTCCAGACGAAGCGCCGGTGCCACGATAGTTCTCTCTCAGCATGCTGCTCGACCGCCGTCATGAGCTCTTGGTGGCTCTTAGCCAAGCTCCGGGTGAAGCCTTCCAGGCAGAGCCCCACACCACAGAGCACCACACCACAGAGCACCACGCTCACAACCATTACAAACCATGAACAACTCAAAACAAATAATACTGCCTTTTTATTCATTGTTTTTTATTTCAACTGAATTTCAAATATTGATTTTTCGTAAAGAAGAACAATGACCGAGATCATATCCTCAAATTTTCCATAACAGAGTAGCTGAAATTTGTCAACATTAAGCATCCTTTGGTTTCAAGCGGCCAACTGGAATGTTTATATCGACTTGGTGATTTACTTTGTCCCTGATGTATATCACTCAAAGGCAAATTCTAGTATGATCTGCAAAGGATAATACGTACTATGATTTGTCTGTCTACCCGTGTCAGATACAGGGTTAAGTGAGGAAAAGTATGGCAGACAGTACCATGTCTTTGGAAGCAGTACCTTCACTGTGGCAGCATCTGACTTTATTTATTACTCTTTGTATTTTATTTATTAGGAGGTTAAACCTCCTCAGGGAAGGTTCCTTGACGCTGGTGAGGGGCTCTTGATCTGGGGAACTTGATTTGTGTTCCAGTTCCCCAAATTGAGTCTGAATACCTTCCATCCCACCATAGGCACTGTATAATCCCTACGGGTTTAGCGCTTCCCATGATTAGTAGTAGTAAGAGGTTAAAAATCTATCTGCCATTTTTTCCAGTTATTTCTTTTTCAGGCATTTTGTGTACTTTTACCCCACCATCACACTTGTTAAAGTCTTTAACACAGTCTGTTTACTACCGCAGTTTGTCTTCCAGTGAATCTAACACTATCTTTCTTTGCTTCACTCTTATACACGTTTCTCACTTGTATACATAATTTCAACTCGCATAATACATGTTTCTCACTTGTATACATAATTTCAACTCGCATAATACATGTTTCTCACTTGTATACATAATTTTCACTCATACATGTTTCTCACTTGTATACATAATTTCCACTCATATAATACATGTTTCTCACTTGTATACATAATTTTCACTCATACATGTTTCTCACTTGTATACATAATTTCCACTCATATAATACATGTTTCTCACTTGTATACATAATTTTCACTCATACGAGTTTCTTACTCGTATACATACTTTTCCAACATGTTTCTCATTCATATACATGTTCCTCACTAGTAATACATGCTTCTCACTTACATCATCCATCTTCCTCCCTTACAATATCCATACATAAACATCCATCTTCCTCACTTACAATATCCATACTTACAACGTCCATCCTCCTCACTTACAATATCCATACTTACATCATCCATCTTCCTCACTTACAATATCCATACTTACAACGTCCATCCTCCTCACTTACAATATCCATACTTACATCATCCATCTTCCTCACTTACAATATCCATACTTACAACGTCCATCCTCCTCACTTACAATATCCATACTTACATCATCCATCTTCCTCACTTACAATATCCATACTTACAACGTCCATCCTCCTCACTTACAATATCCATACTTACAACGTCCATCCTCCTCACTTACAATATCCATACTTACAACGTCCATCCTCCTCACTTACAATATCCATACTTACAACGTCCAGCCTCCTCACTTACAATATCCATACTTACAACGTCCATCCTCCTCACTTACAATATCCATACTTACAACGTCCATCCTCCTCACTTACAATATCCATACTTACAACGTCCATCCTCCTCACTTACAATATCCATACTTACAACGTCCATCCTCCTCACTTACAATATCCATACTTACAACGTCCATCCTCCTCACTTACAATATCCATACTTACAACGTCCGTCCTCCTCACTTACAATATCCATACATAAACATCCATCTTCCTCACTTACAATATCCATACTTACAACGTCCATCTTCCTCACTTACAATATCCATACTTACAACGTCCATCCTCCTCACTTACAATATCCATACTTTACATAACATACGCAAAAGTAATGTTTCAATAAATTAACATGTATATTTTAATCAGTTCTTCAGTATTAATGGATTCCTGTCGCTGAATCTGCCAGAGAATACCAAACAAATACCAGGAAGACCGCTATCTCCTGTGTCATATTTAAACTGTAGGACGGAGGATCGAGCCTCCATCACTCCTTGCGCTTGATGTTGCTAATATATTGCGTGAGGAACTGAGAGCCTAGGAGTTTTAAGACTCCCCTGCCATGGGTTCGAACCCCACCCGTTCTGGGAAATGTGCTTATCTCACTGTAATTAAGTGGTAGTATCAGTAGTATTGTGACGCTGTTGTTGATAGATAATACAACGTCATTACTGTTGTTAGATAATACAGTGTCATTACTGTTGTTAGATAATACAGTGTCATTACTGTTGTTAGATAATACAGTGTCATTACTAATGTGATAGAGACTGGTTAGTGCCACTAGTATTAGATACTAGTGTTATTACTGTTGTTAGAGAGTATAATTAGATCCACTGATGTTGTTAGAGCTAATGTTGTAATAATGTTGGTAGAATTACCGACAATATGTAAAGTAAAAGGACACAAGTGCAACTAATGTGACATTTATTGTGGCAACGTTTCGTTCTCCAGGAGCTTTATCAAGCTCCTGGAGAGCGAAACGTTGCCACAATAAATGTCACATTAGTTGCACTTGTGTCCTTTTACTTTACAGAGCTAATGTTGTTATTAGAGTATATACGTAGTGTGATTACTTTTGTTAGAGTGTAGTAGGCACAATATATTTTTAACAAAAGTGTAGTAGGCCTATTTTTCGGCAGTGTTGTAAGCTTAAAATGTTTGACAGAGTATAGCAATAATTTTTTTTTTTAAATTTTGTAAACTCACTATTTTTGAGTCTCAAAATTTTTGGCAGTTTCTTAGGATCAATATTTTTGACCAGTCTATTTAGCTCCAAAATTCTGACTATGGTAGGCCTAATATTTTGAGAACGAAGTAGGTTCAGCCTTTTTTTGTACAGTGTAGTTAATAAACTTTGTTTTAGCGTAGGAGACTTTTTTCGACAATGACAGGTTTTATAAGATAAGATAAGATAAGATTTCGTTCGGATTTTTAACCCCGGAGGGTTAGCCACCCAGGATAACCCAAGAAAGTCAGTGCGTCATCGAGGACTGTCTAACTTATTTCCATTGTGGTCCTTAATCTTGTCCCCCAGGATGCGACCCACACCAGTCGACTAACACCCAGGTACCTATTTGCTGCTAGGTGAACAGGACAATAGGTGTAAGGAAACGTGTCGGAATTTCCACCCGCCGGGAATCGAACCCGGGCCCTCCGTGTGTGAAGCGGGAGCTTTAGCCACCAGACCACCGGGCCATATTTGTGTTAGTTTCCCCATTGTACTAAATTCGCTGTGTTTTGTGTAGGGAAAGTATACTCACATGCGTGTCTGTGATATATCTTGTATAACATGTATATCACATAGGGTTGTATGTTGGAAACATATACTCAAAGGGTTGTATGGTGGGAACAGTATATTCATGTAGCTGTATGTAGGGAACAATATGCTCACACTGACGGGTTTAGCATACTCTCTAAAGTATATTTAACATTATACTCTCTATGGAACCTGCATTAACGCTATACCTAAGGGGCTGGGTGCTGGAAGGTATACTCGTTACAACAATTGTATTTACAGTATACTGGCAAGAATGGCTATAGGAGGGTGCTATACTAGTCACAACTACTGCATAATAGTATACTAAGATGTATGGGTGAAGAAGAGAGTAGTATACTAGTTACACTCAAGAATTAAAGTCTTCAAGAAATCACAAATAGCTGTACTTAGAGAAAATTGAAGATGACACTTCACATATGTCAAATACATATGTGACTTGGTATTGTCCGAAATGTCCATTAATACTTTAAGTGGAATGTATTAACAAAGAATCAAAATACTCACTGGAATGGTTATAAAGCTCCACACTGCTTCTGTTAAGTTCTGAAGACTTAGTGGCAGGTTGGGGTCGGGTGGGTCGCGTGCTGGAGTCAGCAGAGGTGTAGAGTCGTCGTCATCTTGGGGCCGTGATCTTACTCCTCCCTCCCGTCTCCTTGACCAGCCTCCGGAAATCTTACGACCCACCACCACAGGAGCTGAGGGAGAGCGTGTCATACGCGTGTAGGAGCTGACCCTCTCCTGCACTGAGCCAAGCTCCTTCACAGGACTCCCACATCTGCTGCTAACCTCAGTCGAAGCACCGCGGTCCCATCCACGCCTTTCGGAAGCACTTAGACGCCCACTTCTTCCGTCTTCCACGCCCTCACCCATGCCAGGCACGCGGGCGCCGCTGAACGGGCACGCCATTGCTGTAAATCAGCTTACATGACTCCAACCTTACGTCCGAGATTTGACCATCAGTGCCCCATTTAGGGTCATATTATCCACCTGTAGAAATATATATTATAAAGACGGCAATGAACTTATTTCTAGCCTAATTTAACACAATTGTGTTTCCAAATAGGCAGAGGCAAAGGCTGATAAATCAACTCAATCCTGAGTGAGTAGTGACCTGATGTACTAATTGTTTTCAGGTCATGTAGGCAGTGAAATGGTACAATGAGAGCTCAGGATTTTCAGGTCGGAAGGGACGTGATACAGTAGGTGGTCTGAGGTTGGACCAAAATAGCCTCGATGAACGTGACTTGGTTTCAAATAAGCGGAAGCCACAATTATCTGGAAAGAAAAGAAAAATGTTTGTTAGTAATTAATTTGCATAAGATTGCATTAACATTTTTCTGTGTGTTTGCGTTTGCTATTTTATGGTTGCTAGTGTTTGTTATTTGTGTGTGGAATTTCGCTTGTATTGCATTTTGTCTGTTTCTATGGCATTTTGTCTGTTTCTATGGCATTTTGTCTGTTTCTATGGCATTTTGTCTGTTTCTATGGCATTTTGTCTGTTTCTATGGCATTTTGTCTGTTTCTATGGCATTTTGTCTGTTTCTATGGCATTTTGTTTTTGTGTTAATTTTCTTTTTTAACTTTTGTTTATGACGCATTGTGTTCATGTTTAGTGTTTGTGGGTTTGTGTTTCTGTTGCATCGTACTTTTATTGCACTCTGTTTCTGTTGCATCGTACTTTTATTGTACTCTGTTTCTGTTGCATCGTACTTTTATTGTACTCTGTTTCTGTTGCATCGTACTTTTATTGTACTCTGTTTCTGTTGCATCGTACTTTTATTGTACTCTGTTTCTGTTGCATCGTACTTTTATTGTACTCTGTTTCTGTTGCATCGTACTTTTATTGCACTGTTTTTGTTGCATTGTATTTTCCTGCATTTCGTGTTTCACTGTTTGTGTTGCCTCACGTGTGTGTTCCCTTATATTTCTATAACCTGACGAGTATGACGTGTGTTTCTGTTGAATTGTTTTTGTGTTGCATTGTGTTTGTTTTACACTGTTACACTTGCCTTAGTTTTTGGAACTGAGCGACTCAGAAAATCGTGACAACACAAACTCACAGAACGGGTGAAGGATCGAACCCACAACAATGGAGTCTTAAGACTACTATTAGAGCCAGCTGACCGAGTGGTTAAAGCACTGGACTGTGATTATTATTATTATAATCAAGGGGAAGCGCTAAACCCGGAGGATTATACAGCGCCTGGGGAGGGATGTGGAAGGCATTCAGGCTTAATTCGGGGAACTGGAGCACAGATCCAATTTCCTAAATCAAGAGCCCCTCACCAACATCAAGGAACCTTCCTTGAGGGGCCAACTGGACTGTGAAATTTGGGACTCGCTTCCCAGAAATTTGATTGGCTGTTAGAGTATGAGAGACGTAACAAGTTTACATTTTGCATTAAGCTAATTGGTTAATGGGGTTTCAAGCCTATCGACTAGTCTAAAATCATTAAGGCTATACAGAGCCTTTTCATCCTCAGACATGAATAATTTAGACCTAAAATAGGAAATACACAAAATTCTCAGCCTATATACCATTAGAGAAATACAATTCACTGAGTATAATGTATTACCTGTGGTATAAATGTTGCTAGATTATATAAACTTTTATAATGAATAAGACACTTTTGAAGCCCTTGGGAAGCTTTGTTGAGAAACCTTCTCCTCAATATTCATTTCCAAATGTTGCATAAGTCTCTCATTCTTCAAATTATCTAAATTATTTATATCATAATTTTCATATTGTTGGGATTCCAGAGTAAAGCAACAAATAATTAACAAGAAAATAAAAGTCACGTTCGTATTTTCATATTCTGATATTTATCTGACATTTCGAAACTCAGGTTTCACGAACTTTTAATCAAAATAAAATTTATAGAATTTAACCTTTACTCTGATGCTGCAGTTGAGGTTTTTATTTCCAGGTAAGTGTTACCTTTAATTAAAAATTAATTATTTTTAAATGTACCAAAATTAAGTAACAAAACTCTATCGGTTTTTGTAGCTAGTATTGCGATAATTAGAATCTATCGAGTTTGATTAGAATAGCTAACTGTGAAGTTGAAGGTATAAGTGGAAAATTCTTTTATTTGGGAAAAATCGCAATGTTTCACACAGTGATCAACTGAAGTTCTCTCCCTACTTTCTACTATCACTACTACTGCTACTACTACTACTACTACTACTACTACTACTACTACTACTACTACTACTACTACTACTACTACTACTACTTCCAGTACCAGCATTACCACTTCTTTTTCTTCCTCTCTTGGTCCCGTCCCTTTCTCCTTCGCCTATATATAATGGCCACCTCACTCTCTCGTCGATACACCAACACATGACACTCCACACAGGAGAGCACAGCGCTAGCACGATCGACACCATGCCTTGCCCTTCTAGGGCAGGGTTGGTGCCAGAGCCCGAGTTTGTAGCTCACAAGATGAGGGGGTACTTGTGCCTCCTCCCATGGGAGACTTAGGTCTCAGACACTCCCTAGACAGAGAGCCAGTGCCGGGCCACCACTTGGAAGGGCCCGGGCCGCGAGAATACCGGCGAATCCTTAACAACAACAATCTCTCGTCGATAACAACACACACACAGCATCCACTAAGGATATCCAGAGAAAGCCACGAGACAGGCTCACAGAAACATGTAGCTTCTTCCGAAAGGAAGAGGTCACAATGTTCCAAGGACACAACCATAGACTCAGAAACGTGGGGCGCATTTCTGGCGAAGCTGTGAGATTACTCATTGGACTCATGGGACAGAGAAGCAAGTTAAATCAGCCTAGCCAGTGAGATATGTATTAAGAAATGTCCATCAAAACCATAGAAATCTGTAGGCAAGAAATTCAGACTCGTCAGCAAAAAACACCATAGCACCCTATATGCCGCTATAATTCATTTGGAGAGAAAATACGGCCTGAAGATACCAGTGTCCCCAGATCTGAGAGTTTATTCTCACTCCTGGAAAGAGCGTCCTATGAGGTACTGCAGAAGGTGAACATCAAGTCACCAATCGTCCTCACAGAGCTAAAATCCGTAGAGCGGATGACAAAGCCGTATTAATACATTATCCGCTAGATATGCCTCATAATGTAATCCAGTGACGAAAACATCCTGAAAGCTATGTAACTCCGAGCCAAGAAGGACGGCAATGTACCTACGAGGCAGGTTCACTATAGGGACACTCTTCCAGCTCAACTGGATCTCGGTTACTGGGAAAACATACCAAGTTCGGACGTGCTTCAGGTGCCAGAAATACAACCGCGTCAGCAGCCGTTGTCATCTGCGGCATCTGCAGCGGGTCTCACCAGACCAAGGACTATTTGGATACACTAAAAAGAAGCTACAGAATCTCAGTGTCTGAATTGTGGCAAGAAACATCATGCCTGGAACCTTCACTACCCAGGGAGGCTCACTACTGCTCACTACTAAGCAGCAGCCTCGTCCAGAGGAGGCTACAGTAACGCAGAATCCAGTGCAACTTCCCCAGCAGCAGCAACGAAGGAAACAGAGGAAACATCAGTGACGGGATTGTGCACGTACTCAGCCGACTTCCGTGTCTCCTGCTCCAACTCCCACCCGACAACGGCAGCCAGCAGTCCAAATTTCTGCAAGAACAGGCTATAGCCAACTCGTCAACCCTACCATCACAACAGTCAACCAGTGAGGAGCACTGTAGCCCAACAACCCGTATTACCCCTGAGCCATCAAATGATGTCGACTGTCACGTGCTTCACCGATATCATATGAGAAGTAATAGACTTAAAAAGAAAACACTCAGAACTATTGCGAAGACCTTCTTGAGTACATGCATGATAGGCAAGACAGAGTCCATGCCTTTATTTGCTCATTTAACCGACCACCCAGCACAGGGCCCACAGATAATACTGGGAGACTTGATGGCCTCGGCCCGTTGTTGTACACAAAATATTTTGTCGTGGAGCGAACCCGGACTACACGAAGATCCTGATCGCGGCCACAGAATAACTGAATTATATTGACATCTCCTTCGAGATCCTCAGACCAGTGTCAGAATGCAGTTCCTGACCAATCAAACTCTCTTGTGTTAGGGTGACTGTAAATGGTAGAAGTTGGACCGAAACGTCATCCTAAGCTTTTCTATGTGGTTTTTATTTGTGTATTGTTCTAGTCACGGTATTGTGACTCTCTGTTATGAGCTCACTACATAAATCTTTGCTCGGAGCGAAACGTTGTCACAATAGAAACTTGTTCTGCAATGTGTTTCTTCCTTATACTTGTTGCCATTAGGAAGCTTCACCTAAATTAGGTTTAGTTAGGAAAGTTTAGGTTACGTTGGTTACATTAGTTTACAGTAGGTTAGTTTAGGTTAGGTTAAGTTACTTTACGTTAGGTAAACATAGTTTAGCTTACTGTAATTAGGTTAACTAGTTTAAAGTAGGGAAATTGGGAATAATAGGTAAGGTATTAAAATTAGGAAAATTAGGTCAGGTTAAGAAAGGTTAGATAAATTAGTTCAGATAAATCTGAGTTAGGAAAATTAGGTAAGGTAAAGTTAAGCTAGGAAAAGTTTAGGTAAATTTGTGGTAGATAGTTATGTTACGAGCAGTTATATTATGTTTAGTTATGTTAGGTATGTTGTGGATCGTTCCAGTCACGGTATTGTACCTTGTCATGTTAGCTAAGATTGGGTTGTTGGATCACCAAGCTTGCTGGATCCCCCAGCTTGTTGGATCCCCCAGCTTGTTGGATCCCCCAGCTTGTTGGATCCCCCAGCTTGTTGGATCCCCCAGCTTGTTGGATCCCCCAGCTTGTTGGCTCCCCCAGCTTGTTGGATCCCCCAGCTTGTTGGATCCCCCAGCTTGTTGGATCCTCCAGCTTGTTGGATCCCCCAGCTTGTTGGATCTCCCAGCATGTTGGATCCACCAGCATGTTGGATCCCCCAGCTTGTTGGATCCTCCAGCTTGTTGGATCCTCCAGCTTGTTGGATCCTCCAGCTTGTTGGATCCTCCAGCTTGTTGGATCCCCAAGCTTGTTGGATCCCCCAGCTTGTTGGATCTCCCAGCATGTTGGATCCACCAGCATGTTGGATCCCCCAGCTTGTTGGATCCTCCAGCTTGTTGGATCCTCCAGCTTCTTGGATCCCCCAACTTGTTGGATCTCCCAGCTTGCTGGATCCCCCAGCTTGTTGGATCCCCCAGCTTGTTGGATCCCCCAGCTTGTTGGATCCCCCAGCTTGTTGGATCCCCCAGCTTGTTGGATCCCCCAGCTTGTTGGATCTCCCAGCATGTTGGATCCACCAGCATGTTGGATCCCCTAGCTTGTTGGATCCCCCAGCTTGTTGGATCCCCCAGCTTGTTGGATCTCCCAGCATGTTGGATCCACCAGCATGTTGGATCCCCTAGCTTGTTGGATCCCCCAGCTTGTTGGATCCTCCAGCTTGTTGGATCCTCCAGCTTGTTGGATCCTCCAGCTTGTTGGATCCCCCAGCTTGTTGGATCCCCCAGCTTGTTGGATCTCCCAGCATGTTGGATCCACCAGCATGTTGGATCCCCCAGCTTGTTGGATCCTCCAGCTTGGTGGATCCTCCAGCTTCTTGGATCCCCCAACTTGTTGGATCTCCCAGCTTGCTGGATCCCCCAGCTTGTTGGATCCCCCAGCTTGTCGGATCCCCCAGCTTGTCGGATCTCCCACCTTGTTGGATCCCCCACCTTGTTGGATCCCCCACCTTGTTGGATCCCCCACCTTGTTGGATCCCCCACCTTGTTGGATCCCCCACCTTGTTGGATCCCCCACCTTGTTGGATCCCCCAGCTTGTTGGATCTCCCAGCATGTTGGATCCACCAGCATGTTGGATCCCCTGGCTTGTTGGGTCCTCTAGCTTGTTGGATCCCCCAGTTTGTTGGATCCCCAGCTTGTTGGATCCCCCAGCTTGTTGGATCTTCCAGCTTGTTGGATCCCCCAGCTTGCTGGATCCCCCAGCTTGCTGGATCCCCCAGCTTGTTGGATCCCCCAGCTTGTTGGATCCCCCAGCTTGTTGGATCCCCCAGCTTGTTGGATCCCCCAGCTTGCTGGATCCCCCAGCTTGCTGGATCCCCCAGCTTGCTGGATCCCCCAGCTTGCTGGATCCCCCAGCTTGTTGGATCCCCCAGCTTGTTGGATCCCCCAGCTTGTTGGATCCACCAGCATGTTGGATCCCCCAGCTTGTCGGATCCCCCAGCTTGTCGGATCTCCCACCTTGTTGGATCCCCCACCTTGTTGGATCCCCAGCTTTTTGGATCCCCCAGCTTTTTGGATCCCCCAGCTTGCTGGATCCCCCAGCTTGTTGGACCCCCAGCTTGTTGGATCCCCCAGCTTGATGGATCCACCAGCTTCTGCATCTCCAATTTGTTGCATCCCAGCTTACATTACGTAATATAACGTAAGATATTTTTTTTATTTTTTTGCAGGGCATATCAGCTTATTTAAGAACACTACCTAAAAAAATGTGCATGTCGAAGCTGATTAAAAATGTTACACATGAGACGAGGTTTCGGTCCATCCTAGGGTTATCATCATGTCTCGACTGAGAAAATAAATGAGGCAAAAAATCCCATTTTTTCGATGTCTGGGTTTAAATTGACACTGTCCGGGTCTTCATGTTCACCGGATATCCAACTTAAACCTTACGTGAATAACTAACAAAAGGCCCAATACCGTGACTGGAAGAATATACAGTTAACCCGCACATAGGAGAGAGGAGCTGACGACAACGACCAGAATGTCATAGATATAATCAACAGTTTGTACGTCAAGAACACGTACTTGACGTACAGTCGTCTTTATTGTTATGATTATAGCCGAACTCAGAAAGATAAGTGGCTAGCTTGCCTTGAGATCCTTACAGGAGGATCTCAAGGGTCTTTGACGCAAGTGCTTAATCTTCCTGTAACCAAGGCAGGATACTTACTAGTAATACAATTATTGCACCCTCGTCTGATCGTTGCAGGATACTCATGATTTCTGACAGGTTGATGAGACACGTGCAATACCTGAGTAGCTTTGTGAAGACGTTTCGCCAACCAGTGGCTTTTTCTATTCAATACAGATATTACTTAGTAGAAACAGAGGAAGGTGAGGTAATCATTCCCTCAGTCTTAAATATAAGCAGAGATGGGAAGATAGACACTTAAATACTGGAGTCAAAGACAGGTGCAGCAATTGGAGGTATCGTCACAGATGGGCGGGACCCACTAGCAAAAATAAAATATACCCATGAGCTGTGCCAGAGGTTAGCGATAGGGCTGAAGAAGGTATTTCATGTACGAAGATTCCATGGAGTTGCTGGAACAGACAAGTATCACTACGTTCAGGGCATGGAATACCGATAATGTTCTCCGTATCAGAGGACATCACAACCTACCTGCTAACTCCTGACCCAACTCTTTGGTATGACCTAATTTCCCTGGGAAGTCCCGCCTACCAGTAGCAATGTCTTCTGCTGCATATCCTTTGACTCCAGTATGAGCATCAATCTGCCTGTCTGTGCTTCAGATTCTTTACGACTGGTGCCTATCACCTGTTCCTAGGCTGAGGGACTGATTTTCTCATCTCTACTGACTGTTGTATATATTTGTGCTCATATTATACCCATGTAATGTATTGATACAGCCACTGGATGGCGAAACGTTTAGAAGATACCCAGATGTTGTATACGTGTCTAATTCATCAATACGGATAATTCCAGATAAGTATTTCTTACTCTTCTAACCTTCAGAGATAATGACACGACTCGCCTGTCAAACCGTTACGGCTTGACAAAGCTCCTAGAGAGCGAAACGTTGCCACAGTAAGATATTACGTTAGATGAATTAGTGTCCTTTTACTTAACATAGTCGGTAATTCAACCAATATTAACACAGGTACAGGTAGGTTCTCCTGGACGGGTAGTGGCCGGGGTCGTCTCCATTCAGTTATTATAATCAAAAAGAAGCGCTAAACCACAAGGGCTACACAGCGTCTCCATGCAGTGACCCGCCATATACTCTGACCCAAATACTCCAAGCGTCCGTAACCCTCACAGGTACCTCATAAGGAATGTCTCACTGCCAATGAGGAGTTCTGATCCAACAAATTGGATTAGTTCAATTCCATTTTCCACTCATTCCCGAAATATTTGTCAGTTTATTTACGAAATAATTAAGCAGCTTGTTAAATCATTGTAGTTTTAATATGTTTTTGTTTTTTTTTTTGTTTGCAAATACTGTAATAACTTATGTCAAGTGTTATTTGTAAATAACTAACCATATTATTTAATTTATACCTTTTAAAATTAAAATTGTAATAAAGTTGGTAGAATTACCGACAATATGTAAAGTAAAAGGACACAAGTGCAACTAATGTGACATTTATTGTGGCAACGTTTCGCTCTCCAGGAGCTTTGTCAAGCCATTACTTGATAATGGCTTGATAAAGCTCCTGGAGAGCGAAACGTTGCCACAATAAATGTCACATTAGTTGCACTTGTGTCCTTTTACTTTACAAAATTAAAATTAGCTTAAATAGCCGTTACACTCATTAAAACATTTATCATGATAATTATGATAACGAGATATTTATAATAAGAATTAGAGCAAGAAGACAATGATGATTATAGTGATTTAGAAGAGAAACTTCTAAAATTATAGATTATCATGTCATTATTAATTAATTATAATTAATAATTACTGCTAAGGTTGAAGAAATTTTAACTTATCACTGAGGGAAATTATTGCAATCATGGGGATGAGTGCTAAACCTGTATGGGTCACACACAGCATGGTTATTAGGGTAGTACAAAGCTGTCACACAGATCATGAAATGGGAAACGTAAAGAGGTTCGATCCGAGGATTAAAGGATGTTCAAATTCCTTTACTGACATCAAGGCTCTTCAAAGGAGAGTTGAGGAATCAAGGATCTGTTTACGTGGCGAACTTGATCGATTCACAAAGTTAGTCTTAAATTTCCAATTAATATTCAGAAGAGTTATTAATAATTCTAAATATCTCATTAAATTATAACTTTCTGTGTTGCTTAGATGCGTCGCTTTAATCTAATTCCTCAGAGAATATTCATGTGAATAATTCAGCTACAGCAAACAACAGTGTTCCAGCTTACAGTGAGGAGGTCTAGATCAGTGTGTGTGTGTGTGTGTGTGTGTTGTTTGTGTGTGTGTTTGTGTGTGTGTGTGTGTGTGTGTTGTTTGTGTGTGTGTGTGTGTTTGTGTGTGTTGTTTGTGTGTGTGTGTTGTTTGTGTGTGTGTGTGTGTGTATGTGTGTGTGTGTTGTTTGTGTGTGTGTGTGTGTGTGTGTGTGTGTGTGTGTGTTGTTTGTGTGTGTGTGTGTGTGTGTGTGTGTTGTTTGTGTGTGTGTGTGTGTGTGTGTGTGTGTGTGTTGTTTGTGTGTGTGTGTGTGTGTGTGTGTGTGTTGTTTGTGTGTGTGTGTGTGTGTGTGTGTTGTTTGTGTGTGTGTGTGTGTGTGTGTGTGTTGTTTGTGTGTGTGTTTGTGTGTGTGTGTGTGTGTTGTTTGTGTGTGTGTTTGTGTGTGTGTGTGTTGTTTGTGTGTGTGTGTGTGTGTGTGTGTGTGTGTGTGTGTGTTGTGTGTGTGTGTGTGTGTGTGTGTGTGTGTGTGTGTGTTGTTTGTGTGTGTGTGTGTGTTGTTTGTGTGTGTGTGTGTGTGTGTGTGTGTGTGTGTGTTGTTTGTGTGTGTGTGTGTGTGTTGTTTGTGTGTGTGTGTGTGTTGTGTGTTGTTTGTGTGTGTGTGTGTGTTGTTTGTGTGTGTGTTTGTATGTGTGTTGTTTGTGTGTGTGTGTTTGTGTGTGTGTGTTTGTGTGTGTGGGTGTGTGTTGTTTGTGTGTGTGTGTTTTGTGTGTGTGTGTGTGTGTGTTTTGTGTGTGTGTGTGTTTCTTTGTGTGTGTGTGTGTGTGTGTGTGTGTGTGTGTGTGTGTGTGTGTGTGTGTGTGTGTGTGTGTGTGTGTGTGTTGTTTGCGTGTGGGTGCGTGTGTTGTGTGTGTGTGTGTGTGTGTGTGTGTATGTGTGTTTTGTATATTTGTGTGTTTTTGTGTGTGTGTGTGTATTGTGTGTTGTATGTATTGTGTGTGTGTGTTGCATTTGTGTGTGTTTTTTATGTATTGTGTGTGTGTGTTGTATGTATTGTACTCTTCTAGTTCTCACCTAGTTGTGGTTTCAAGGGTCGGGTAATAGCTCCTGGCCTCGCCTCTTCACTGGCCTCTACTGGGTAACACTCCCCGTACCTTGAGCTTAATCATACCTCCGCTTAAAGCTATGTATGGATCCTGACTCCACTACATCGCTTCCCAAACTATTCCACTTCCTGACTATTCTGTGGCTGAAGAAATACTTCCTAACATCCCTGTGATTCATCTGTGTCTTCAACTTCCAACTGTGTCCCCTTGTTGCTGTGTCCCATCTCTGTATCATCCTGTCTGTCCACTTTGTCAATTCCTCTCAGTATTTTATGTCATTATCATATCCCCCTATCTCTCCTGTCCTACAGTGTCGTCAGGTCGATTTCCCTTAACCTCACCTCGTAGGACTTGCCCCTTAGCTCCGGGACTAGTCTTGTTGCAAACCTTTGCACTGTCTCTAACATCCTTACGTGCTTGGCTAGGTGTTGGTTCCAAACTGGTGCTGCATACTCCAACATAGGCCTGACATTCACGGTGTACAGGGTCCTGAACGATTATTTATTGTGATGTCGGAATGTTATGCCTAGGTTTGCCAGGCGCCCATATGCTGCAGCAGTTATTTCGTTGATATGCGCCTCAGGAGATGTGCTCGGTGTTATACTCACCCCAAGATCCTTTTCCTTGAGTAAAGTTTGCAGCCTCTGGCTCCCTAGACTGTACTCCATCTGCGGTCTTCTTTGCACTTCCCCAGTCTTCATGACTTTGCACTTGGAGTTGAAATCCAGGAGCCAGTTTCTGGACCAGGCTTGCAGGCTCTCCAGATCCCTTTGTAGTTCTGCCTGGTCCTCGTCCGATTGAATTTTTTATCAACTTCACATCATCTGCAAACAGGGACACTTCTGAGTCTACTCCTTATAACACGTCGTTCACATATACCAGAAAGAGCACCGGTCCTAGGACTGGCCCCTACGGAACCCCGCTCGTCACAGGTTCCCACTCTGACACCTCGTCACGTTCCATCACACGCTGATGTCTTCCCGACAGATATTCCCTGATCCATTGCAGTGCCTTCCCTGTTATCCCTGCCTTGTCCTCCAGGTTATGCCCTAATCTCTTGTGTGGAACTGTGTCAGAAGCCTTCTTACAGTCCAAGAAAATGCAATCTACCCAACCCTCTCTCTCTCGTCTTACGGCTGTCACCCTATCATAGAACTCCAGTAGGTTTGTGACAGAGGATTTCCCGTCCTTGAAATCATGCTGGTTGTCGTTGATAAGCACATTCCTTTCTAGGTGCTCCATCACTCTTTTGGTAATCTTCATGACTTTGCATACTATACATGTCAGTAACACTGGTCTGTAGTTTAATGATTCGTTTCTGTGTCTTTTTTTTAAAATTAGGACTACATTTGCTGTCTTCCATACCTCAGGTAGTCGCCTTGTTTCGATAGATGTGTTGAAGATTGTTGTTAGTGGCGCACATAGCACCTCTGCTACCTCTCTCAGGATCCATGGAGAGATGTTATCCTGCCCCATAGCCTTTGAGGTATCTAGCTCGCATAGCAACTTCTTCACTTCTTCCTCGGTTGTATGTACTGTGTCCAACATTTTCTCCGTCTTTCTGGAGTCCCTTCTGTCTCCTCTGTGAACACTTCTTTAAATCTCATGTTGAGCTCCTAGCATACTTCTTGGTCGTTTCTTGTGATCAACTCTCCTTCCTCAGCCTTGTTACCTGGTCCTTGACGGCTGTTCTCCTCCTGATGAGGCTGTACAACAGCTTCAGGTCAGATTTGGCTTTCGCTATTTATGTCATTTTGGTATTGTCATTGAGCCTCTCTTCTTACCTGTGCAAATTCATTTCTGGCTCTACGACTGCTCTCCTTATTCTCCTGGGTCCTTTGCCATCTATACTTCTTCCATTCTCTAGCACACTTGGTTTTGGCCTCTCCACACCTTCAGAAGAACCAAGGGCATATCCTGGCTCTCTCGATATTTCTGTTATTCTTGGGTACAAACCTCTCCTCAGCTTCCTTGTACATTGTTGTCACATATTCCATCATCTCATTTACTGACTTATCTGCCAGTACTCTGTCCCACTCATAGAAAGAGGTACCTAACAGGTGGAGTGGGAGGAAGTTAACGGGTAGAGTGGGAGGAATCTAGCAGGTGGAATGGGAGGAAGATAACAGGTGGAGTAGGAGGAAGGTAACAGGTGGAGTGGGAGGAAGGTAACAGGTGGAGTGGGAGGAAGGTAACAGGTGGAGTGAGAGGAAGGTAACAGGTGGAGTGGGAGGAAGGTAACAGGCGGAGTGGAAGGAAGGTAACAGGTGGAATGGGAGGAAGGTAACAGGTGGAGTGGGAGGAAGGTAACAGGTGGAATGGGAGGAAGGTAACAGGTGGAGTAGGAGGAAGGTAACAGGTGGAATGGGAGGAAGGTAACAGGTGGAGTGGGAGGAAGGTAACAGGTGGAGTGGGAGGAAGGTAACAGGTGGAGTGGGAGGAAGGTAACAGGTGGAATGGGAGGAAGGTAACAGGTGGAATGGGAGGAAGGTAACAGGTGGAATGGGAGGAAGGTAACAGATGGAATGGGAGGAAGGTAACAGGTGGAATGGGAGGAAGGTAACAGGTGGAATGGGAGGAAGGTAACAGGTGGAATGGGAGGAAGGTAACAGGTGGAATGGGAGGAAGGTAACAGATGGAATGGGAGGAAGGTAACAGGTGGAATGGGAGGAAGGTAACAGGTGGAATGGGAGGAAGGTAACAGATGGAGTGGGATGAAGCTAACAGGTGGAGCGGGAGGAAGCTGACAGGTGGAACGGGAGGAAGCTGACAGGTGGAACGGGAGGAAGCTGACAGGTGGAACGGGAGGAAGCTGACAGGTGGAACGGGAGGAAGCTGACAGGTGGAACGGGAGGAAGCTGACAGGTGGAACGGGAGGAAGCTGACAGGTGGAACGGGAGAAAGCTGACAGGTGGAGTGGGAGGAAGCTGACAGGTGGAGTGGGAGGAAGCTGACAGGTGGAGTGGGAGGAAGCTGACAGGTGGAGTGGGAGGAAGCTGACAGGTGCAGTGGGAGGAAGCTGACAGGTGGAGTGGGAGGAAGCTGACAGGTGGAACGGGAGGAAGCTGACAGGTGGAACGGGAGGAAGCTGACAGGTGGAACGGGAGGAAGCTGACAGGTGGAACGGGAGGAAGCTGACAGGTGGAACGGGAGGAAGCTGACAGGTGGAACGGGAGGAAGCTGACAGGTGGAACGGGAGGAAGCTGACAGGTGGAACGGGAGGAAGCTGACAGGTGGAACGGGAGGAAGCTGACAGGTGGAACGGGAGGAAGCTGACAGGTGGAGTGGGAGGAAGCTGACAGGTGTAACGGGAGGAAGCTGACAGGTGGAACGGGAGGAAGCTGACAGGTGGAACGGGAGGAAGCTGACAGGTGGAACGGGAGAAAGCTGACAGGTGGAGTGGGAGGAAGCTGACAGGTGGAGTGGGAGGAAGCTGACAGGTGGAGTGGGAGGAAGCTGACAGGTGGAGTGGGAGGAAGCTGACAGGTGGAGTGGGAGGAAGCTGACAGGTGCAGTGGGAGGAAGCTGACAGGTGGAGTGGGAGGAAGCTGACAGGTGGAGTGGGAGGAAGCTGACAGGTGGAGTGGGAGGAAGCTGACAGGTGCAGTGGGAGGAAGCTGACAGGTGGAGTGGGAGGAAGCTGACATATGAAGCGGGAGGAAGCTGACAGGTGAAGCGGGAGGAAGCTGACAGGTGAAGCGGGAGGAAGCTGACAGGTGCAGTGGGAGGAAGCTGACAGATGGAGTGGGAGGAAGCTAACAAGTCGAGTGGGAGGAAGCTAACAGATTGAGTATGAGGAAGCTAACAAGTGAAGCGAGAGGAAGCTGACAGGTGGAGTGGGAGGAAGCTGACAGGTGAAGCGGGAGGAAGCTGACAGGTGAAGCGGGAGGAAGCTGACAGGTGGAGTGGGAGGAAGCTAACAGATGGAGTGGTAAGAATAAAACAAGTGAGAGGACTCACACAGAAGACGTGAGAGGAATCAAACAGAAGACGTGGGAGGAATCAAACTGAAGACGTGGGAGGAATCAAACAGAAGACGTGGGAGGAATCAAACAGAAGACGTGAGAGGAATCAAACAGAAGACGTGGGAGGAATCAAACAGAAGACGTGGGAGGAATCAAACAGAAGACGTGGGAGGAATCAAACAGAAGACGTGAGAGGAATCAAACAGAAGACGTGGGAGGAATCAAACAGAAGACGTGGGAGGAATCAAACAGAAGACGTGAGAGGAATCAAACAGAAGACGTGGGAGGAATCAAACAGAAGACGTGGGAGGAATCAAACAGAAGACGTGGGAGGAATCAGAGATATGGGCTGGGACTCAACCCACAGTAAGACCACACTAAAATAAAACTGAGATTTCCGAATCTGTTACCAAATCTGTTAATTTACTGTGTACCCGATATCCATGCTGCGGAGGATTCATTCCCATAGCTCCCTCGAGTCCTTCAAAGAATGGATAAAGTGTGTATCGTATAGGACTTTGGTTGCCCGACTTTTGTCGCGGATTTTAGCTGAGGTTTACCATGTTCCACAGCATGTTGTTTGGGTCGACGTAAATTCGTGGGAAGGAATTAATTCTGTTTTGTTAATGCAAGACTCCCAAATTTACACATATCACGACAAGGATAATAACAATAGTAACAATAATAATAAAAAACACCAATAATAATAAAAATAATAATGAAAATTAAAAAAAGTAATTAAAATAAAAGAATATAAAAGCAAATATTTAAAAATAGAAAGGAATTTATAATGAGTTCGATCTGGGGAACGTGTGGACTGGGACAGTGAATCTCACAGAGTGGATAAGACTCTTCCTGGGTATTACAGTTTTAATGCTTAAACTATTAAAGATAGTGTTAATACCTGAGCTGGATGGTGGCATCAGATACTAAGTGGAATTTATTTTATTAAGATAGTGAAATACATGATTTACTAATGTTTGTCTCTTGGTTAATTTGCTGTAGCCCTTGTGGCTTAGCGCTCTTTTTGATTATAATAATAATCTTGGATAATTTGATAATTTCATTAATGTCATTACTCTTTGGAGTACATATACGCACGTACATCATCATACTCTTTCCAGAAGTATATGTACGCACGTATCTCATACTCTTCCCTGGAGTATACGTACGCATGTATTTCGTCATACTGTTTCCTGGAGTATATGTAAGCATGTAGCGCATTATACCTTTTATATTCATATGTATCTCATGCTCTTCTAAGTTAACATGTGTCTCATCATACTCTCAAATGTTCAGAACATATCCATCCTGTGGACGGTGGAACAATTGCTCTTCCATCCTGGCGATGGTAGCAAAAGAACTTTTAGATACACAAAATGCCTGGGATCAAGGGTACAAAAGGGTTACCAGAAACATTGGATAGAGAGAGACATGGCAAACACACTGCTATATTGGACTACACACATTAATCACTGGCCGAGCTCAGTGTCACCTCCTCACCAGCTCTCCATACTTCCTGTCTCATTTTAACATTTGATCTGTGTTGACACACGAGATTCATTGACCTGTGACTTTTTTCACGTGGCACTTGTGATGACATTATTAAAACTGAAATGTGTTGAAACGTGTGCTTTGTTGATCTGTGACTTGCGAAATGAGTCTTATACTGACATGTTGTAATGTGATGTATTTTGACCTGTGACTCGCGAAATCGGACCTATATTGACATGTTGTAATGTGATTTATTTTGGCCTTCCACCTGTAATGAAATGTGACCTAAGTTGACCTTTAACTTGTTTAAGGTGTGACTTATATGACATTTATGTTTCGATATGTGGCCTCTCATATGTGCTCACGACCTTTCCTGTTCAGTAGTTTGTGTTGGCACTTTTGATGATGTCTAGCCTGGAAACTCTTGAATCCTGATGTTATTGCTTTCGCCTAAGTAGACTGACCTATCATTATGAAATGACCAGTGGCTTGTGTTGACCCCTTGAGTTAAGTATGTGCTGACATCTGACCTATCAATCAGGATAAGTTAAAGGGTTGGGGTCGAGGCGAGAGGGAGAGAGGAGTGTGAGGGCAGGAGAGAAATGAGGGTGGAATGAGTGGGCGGCCTCTTACATGTGAGTGGTGGGAGGGGTTATTGCTGGAGGGGTGGGTGGATTAATGGGAAGGTGGTTAGTAAGGTGGGTCATGTGATGAGTTGGTTGCGGGAGGGGGTAGGTTGTGTGATGAATGGAGGTGGTAGGAGAGGTTGAATAGTGAGTAGGTGACGAGGGGGTGAGTGAAGTGTTAAATGGTTGGAAGATTTTTTATATTGACGCTGAGTTTAATGGAATAATTGGAAGCTAGAGGGGTGGGTAATGGAAGGGGTGGGTAATGGAAGGGGTGGGTTATGGAAGGGGTGGGTAATGGAAGGGGTGGGTTATGGAAGGGGTGGGTAATGGAAGGGGTGGGTAATGGAAGGGGTGGGTAGTGAAGGGGTGGGTAGTGGAAGGGGTGGGTAATGGAAGGGGGTGGGTAATGGAAGGGGTGGGTAATGGAAGGGGTGGGTAATGGAAGGGGGTGGGTAATGGAAGGGGGTGGGTAATGGAAGGGGTGGGTGACAAATGAGTTAAGCAATAGGATAAATAAGGAATATCTGAATGGTGTTTCCGGGATCAATGCCTCCGCGGTCAGGTCCCAAAACAGGCTTACCGGTGGATCAAGAACAGATCAACAAGGCTGTTACTCCTGGCCACAGGAAGTCCAACATATGAACCACATCCCAGCTGGTCAGGTATTTGTTAGGTAAGACATATATGCAACAGTTAGACAACTTTATTCTACGACTTTAAGGGTGATGGACTGATTACATCGTCTTCACATCTCTACTGTTCCTGCCTACTTTCTGTATTCGACTGAAGAAGCCTACTGTGTAGGCGAAACGTTTCGGAATAAAGTTGTCTAACTGTTGCATATATGTCTTGCCTAACAACCTGTCGGTATTGTATACCATTTTGATGTTGGTCAGGTATTTATTTGAGAAACTTGTCAAGTTTCCTCGTGAAGAGAGAGATTTATCGGTTATTCTCCTTACACACAAACGGGCACACTGAAAAGTCGGGGACCTCTGACACTCATCGAATTCTCAGTGTACTCGTCAAGTCCTTGATTTTTATTGGAGGTACTCTGCCCGTCTGCCAAGTCGTTTGTTTTCACAGGTCAGGGATCAGCCCCTGTCGGATTTTCCAGGTGTAAATTATGATCCATTTTTCTCGCCTACTTCCAGAGGAATACAGTTGAAGCGTTCCTAATAACTAAGACGATTGATTTAACTTATATGGGCAGCAAAAGTTGTCTGTTTTCTCTCTCTGCAATCTTGTCTACGTAAGTTAGACACATAGGCAACAGTTAGGCATCTTTATTCAGAAACGTTTCGCCTACACAGTAGACGTCTTCAGTCGAGTACAGAAAGTAGGCAGGGGCAGTAGAGATGTGAAGACGATGTAATCAGTCCATCACCCTTGAAGTTGTAGATTTGAGGTTGTCAGTCCCTCATCCTGGAGGAGAACTCTGTTTTATAGTCGGTATTGTATACCATTTTGGTATTCAATCTTGACTACCTCGAAGGGGGGTTGTCAGTACACAATATGTAGAGAAATAATTATTTGAAGAGCATCACCATTGGAGAGATTTTTTAAATAAAAATTTTATACTTCAGTAGTGTTTTTACTATATTCTATATGATAGTTAAACTCGAGAACAGAAATTAACTGTGTTCTTGTCATTTTCCATTACTCAGAATGGGGTGTATACAAATCGATGAAATCTGTCAGCCTTAGCTGAAAGATATCAGTTGTCAGCGTGAGGTGGAAGACTCCAATTAGATCAATGAGGACATCATCAAGTTGGTATAAAATACCGACATGATGAAGACACAAATAAGAAGAATAGATACAATGCCGTGACTGGAACGATACACAAATAACCCGCACATAGAAAAGAGGAGCTTATGACGACGTTTCGGCCCGTCCCTCAGCCTTGGAGTTAGTGAAAACCACCGTAGCCTCAAAGACTAGTATTCCAGTGAGGGTTCGCGAGATACGGCAGCTTCAAAGGTGTAATTCCAGCATCGCTGAAGTAACTATCACTCTGGAATTACCATCTCTTTAATTAGCTTATCCCAGGAGAAATATTATTTTAGTGACGATATCTCCATTCCAGAGTGGTGGCAGATGTCTCTGTTCCAAAGTGGTGGCAGATATCTCCATTCCAAAGTGGTGGCAGATGTCTCTGTTCCAAAGTGGTGGCAGATATATCCATTCCAAAGTGGTGGCAGATATCTCCATTCCAGAGTGGTGGCAGATATCTCCATTCCAAAGTGGTGGCAGATGTCTCCATTCCAAAGTGGTGGCAGATGTCTCCATTCCAAAGTGGTGGCAGATGTCTCCATTCCAAAGTGGTGGCAAATGTCTCCATTCCAAAGTGGTGGCAGATGTCTCCATTCCAAAGTGGTGGAAGATATATCCATTTCAAAGTGGTGGCAGATATATCCATTTCAAAGTGGTGGCAGATATATCCATTCCAAAGTGGTGGCAGATATCTCCATTCCAAAGTGGTGGCAGATATCTCCATTCCAAAGTGGTGGCATATATCTCCATTCCAAAGTGGTGGCAGATATCTCCATTACAAAGTGGTGGCAGATATCTCCATTCCAAAGTGGTGGCAGATGTCTCCATTCCAAAGTGGTGGCAGATGTCTCCATTCCAAAGTGGTGGCAGATGTCTCCATTCCAAAGTGGTGGCAGATGTCTCCATTCCAAAGTGGTGGCAGATGTCTCCATTCCAAAGTGGTGGCAGATATATCCATTTCAAAGTGGTGGCAGATATATCCATTTCAAAGTGGTGGCAGATATATCCATTCCAAAGTGGTGGCAGATATCTCCATTCCAAAGTGGTGGCAGATATCTCCATTCCAAAGTGGTGGCAGATGTCTCCATTCCAAAGTGGTGGCAGATGTCTCCATTCCAAAGTGGTGGCAGATGTCTCCATTCCAAAGTGGTGACAGATATATCCATTCCAAAGTGGTGGCAGATATATCCATTCCAAAGTGGGGGCAGATATATCCATTCCAAAGTGGTGGCAGATATATCCATTCCAAAGTGGTGGCAGATATATCCATTCCAAAGTGGTGGCAGATATCTACATTCCCAAGTGGTGGCAGATATCTCCATTCCCAAGTGGTGGCAGATATCTCCATACCCAAGTGGTGGCAGATATCTCCATTCCCAAGTGGTGGCAGATATCTCCATTCCCAAGTGGTGGCAGATATCTCCATTCCCAAGCGGTGGCAGATATCTCCATTCCCAAGTGGTGGCAGATATCTCCATTTCCAAGTGGTGGCAGATATCTCCATTTCCAAGTGGTGGTAGACATCTGTATTTCCAAGTGGTGGCAGATATCTCCATTCCCAAGTGGTGGCAGATATCTCCATTCCCAAGTGGTGGCAGATATCTCCATTTCCAAGTGGTGGCAGATATCTCCATTTCCAAGTGGTGGCAGATATCTCCATTTCCAAGTGGTGGCATATATCTCCATTCCCAAGTGGTGGCAGATATCTCCATTCCCAAGTGGTGGCAGATATCTCCATTCCCAAGTGGTGGCAGATATCTCCATTCCCAAGTGGTGGCAGATATCTCCATTCCAAAGTGGTGGCAGATATCTCCATTCCCAAGTGGTGGCAGATATCTCCATTCCCAAGTGGTGGCAGGTATCTCCCTTCCCAAGTGGTGGCAGGTATCACCCTTCCCAAGTGGTGGCAGGTATCTCCCTTCCCAAGTGGTGGCAGATCTCTCCATTCCCAAGTGGTGGCAGATCTCTCCATTCCCAAGTGGTGGCAGATCTCTCCATTCCCAAGTGGTGGCAGATCTCTCCATTCCCAAGTGGTGGCAGATCTCTCCATTCCCAAGTGGTGGCAGATCTCTCCATTCCCAAGTGGTGGCAGATCTCTCCATTCCCAAGTGGTGGCAGATCTCTCCATTCCAAAGTGGTGGCAGATCTCTCCATTCCAAAGTGGTGGCAGATCTCTCCATTCCAAAGTGGTGGCAGATCTCTCCATTCCAAAGTGGTGGCAGATCTCTCCATTCCAAAGTGGTGGCAGATCTCTCCATTCCAAAGTGGTGGCAGATCTCTCCATTCCAAAGTGGTGGCAGATCTCTCCATTCCAAAGTGGTGGCAGATCTCTCCATTCCAAAGTGGTGGCAGATCTCTCCATTCCAAAGTGGTGACAGATCTCTCCATTCCAAAGTGGTGGCAGATATCTCCATACCCAAGTGGTGGCAGATATCTCCATTCCCAAGTGGTGGCAGATATCTCCATTCCCACGTGGTGGCAGATATCTCCATTCCCAAGTGGTGGCAGATATCTCCATTCCCAAGTGGTGGCAGATATCTCCATTCCCAAGTGGTGGCAGATATCTCCATTCCCAAGTGGTGGCAGATATTTCCATTCCAAAGTGGTGGCAGATATTTCCATTCCAAAGTGGTGGCAGATATTTCCATTCCAAAGTGGTGGCAGATCTCTCCATTCCAAAGTGGTGGCAGATCTCTCCATTCCAAAGTGGTGGCAGATCTCTCCATTCCAAAGTGGTGGCAGATCTCTCCATTCCAAAGTGGTGGCAGATCTCTCCATTCCAAAGTGGTGGCAGATCTCTCCATTCCAAAGTGGTGGCAGATCTCTCCATTCCAAAGTGGTGGCAAATCTCTCCATTCCAAAGTGGTGGCAGATATATCCATTCCAAAGTGGTGGCAGATCTCTCCATTCCAAAGTGGTGGCAGATATATCCATTCCAAAGTGGTGGCAGATACATCCATTCCAAAGTGGTGGCAGATATATCCATTCCAAAGTGGTGGCAGATATATCCATTCCAAAGTGGTGGCAGATATATCCATTCCAAAGTGGTGGCAGATATATCCATTCCAAAGTGGTGGCAGATAAATTATACCTAGGAGACAGATTTTTTTTGTAAGCAGTCTCGTAAATCAGCAGGTTTTTCTTACTCTGTTATATATAATAATTACACAGTGGGAACAAAACCTACCTTTATTTCCCTGTCATTTTCCATCGCGCAGCATGGGGGGCTGAAGATGAGGGGCTGAAGATGAGGGGCTGAAGATGAGGGGCTGAAGATGAGTGAAGATGAGGGACTGAACACGAGTGACTGAACACGAGTGACTGAACACGAGTGACTGAACACGAGTGACTGAACACGAGGGACTGAACACGAGGGACTGAACACGAGGGACTGAACATGAGTGACTGAACATGAGGGACTGAACATGAGGGACTGAACATGAGGGACTGAACATGAGTGACTGAACATGAGTGACTGAACATGAGTGACTGAACATGGACTGAACATGAGGGACTGAACATGAGGGACTGAACATGAGGGACTGAACATGAGGGACTGAACACGAGGGACTGAACACGAGGGACTGAACATGAGGGACTGAACATGAGTGAACATGAGTGACTGAACATGAGTGACTGAACATGAGGGACTGAACATGAGGGACTGAACATGAGTGACTGAACATGAGTGACTGAACACGAGGGACTGAACACGAGGGACTGAACATGAGGGACTGAACATGAGGGACTGAACATGAGGGACTGAACATGAGGGACTGAACATGAGGGACTGAACACGAGGGACTGAACATGAGGGACTGAACATGAGTGAACATGAGTGACTGAACATGAGTGACTGAACATGAGGGACTGAACATGAGTGACTGAACATGAGGGACTGAACACGAGGGACTGAACACGAGGGACTGAACATGAGGGACTGAACATGAGGGACTGAACATGAGGGACTGAACATGAGGGACTGAACATGAGGGACTGAACATGAGGGACTGAACACGAGGGACTGAACACGAGGGACTGAACATGAGGGACTGAACATGAGGGACTGAACATGAGGGACTGAACATGAGGGACTGAACATGAGGGACTGAACATGAGTGACTGAACACGAGGGACTGAACATGAGGGACTGAACATGAGGGACTGAACATGAGGGACTGAAGATAACAGCTAGGCTGACAGCTAGGCTGACAGCTAGGCTGACAGCTAGGCTGACAGCTAGGCTGTCATGGTTGTGAAGACATTACACAGTGCACAGTAATGTAACCAAAATGCGAATATTATTTTTTCCGTATAGATGTTACATTCAATTATATAGATAAGATTAAAATGCGTGAATGTAATTAAATGTCATCACTCAAACTCCGGCCTGAGCAAAATTCTGGATTTCTATTATTTTATGAATAATTTGATTTATGTTAAATCCAATGAGAGTTTTGATGACGGTAAATATTTTAAACGAGATTTTCGTATTTTCTGGTAATAATTATGAGGGAGCACTAAACTCGCAGGGATTGATACAGCGCTTGGGGGAGGGGGGAAGAGGGAGCGGAAGGTATTCAGGTTTAATTCAGGGAACTGTAGCACAGATCCAATTCCTTGGATCCAGAGCCCCCTCACCAGCGTCAAGGAACATCCCTCGAGGGGCTAGCAGTAACAGATTTTCGGATTTATAATTTAGATTTTTAAATTACCTTGCCTCTGAGTGCTTTGTCGGCATTACAATGTCTAACACAAGCTAGTTACAAGGGAGGTAATGCAGTTTGCTTCTAGTAGACATGGAAATCGTTACTTTGACTTCCTGCCCAGGTATTAACGGTCCAAGTGCTATATCTTAACATCAAACGCAATGTGATTTAGCTAGCTTGCTTTCTTATGAAAAAAAAAAATCTGAATGAGTCTATCTCCCTTGATGTACATATGTATATTTCTAATATTCAACAAAGTCACCTCCTAACTCCTCTAAGTCACCTACTCTGTTATTTACTCAGGTTCACAGCATAAAATTACCTCAATTGTCATTCTAAGTACCTAGTAATCTGTAGATAATTGCTCAGAGAACAGACAAATTGATGTTAGGTAAAAGGACACAAGTGCAACTAATGTGTCCATTTATCTAACATATTGTCGATAATTCTACCAACATTACGACAAGTTGATGACTGAGACGCTTGTTCAACACTTGGGTAGCTTGTGATGAATGGTTTGAAAAACCGACAAGTTGAAGATTGAGACACTTATGCAGCATATGGGAATCTTTATTCAGGAAACGTTTCGCCACACAGTGGCTTCATCAGTCCAATACAAAGAGGAAGGCGTAAGGAGAGGAGGAGAATGAGGTAATCAGTCCCTCAACCTGGAGTCGATGTGTTCAGTCCATCAATCTGGTACATTCTACAAGATTGATGGACTGAACACATCGACTCCAGGTTGAGGGACTGATTACCTCATTCTCCTCCTCTCCTTATGCCTTCCTCTTTGTATTGGACTGAAGAAGACACTGTGTGGCGAAACGTTTCCTGAATAAAAATTCCCATATGCTGCATAAGTGTCTCAAACTTGGGTAGCTTATTTCCCTTCAAGTGGAAACTAAACGTTTACACTTCAAGGGTACCCAAATATTGTACCTGTGTCCCAGTCATTTACCTAGTGCTTTCTCGTGAGAAATATACCCAAGAGGAAGGAAATGTCTATAATGGCTTCATTCAACAAAGGGTGGACATTTAAGGGAACAATATTTTGCCTTTGCAACCTGTACTGTTTTACCTCCAAGCACTTCCAAGTAAACAGTACACCAAGCTAAATACAAGAAAATCTCTCATAGGTACGATCTTGCAGCAGTACAGAATAAATCATTCTAACGCGATGGTCTGGAGTTTTGAGACTTTCTGATCGCGGGTTCTGACCCCACTCGTGGTATGGTTTGTTTGCAGTCGTGTCATTACGATTTCGTGAATCATTATAAGTTGGAACCAGGACACACTCTACAAACTCATTACGTTGTGCATTTAGAAATAGTTTAGAAGACCAGACATGAAAGTTAAGCCACATGTGCAACATCCGGATATCTTTATTGTAGACGTTTCGCCATCCAGTGGCTTTATCAATACAGGACCTACTTCCACTGGGGAATCCCGCCTACCAGTGACTATGACCTCGTCTGCTACACGTCCCTATCTACTGACGCCTATATAACCGCCAGTCTTCTTGTCTTTGCTCCAGATTCTCCTCCACCACGATGCTGTGAACACTAACTCCAAGGTTGAGGGACTGATTACCTCATCTTTTGTATATAGTTCTACTGTCTTCTAATTATGTCCTAGAATCTGTATTGATAAAGCCACTGGATGGCGAAACGTCTACAGTAAAGATATCTGGATTGTCGGTATTTTATACCTTTCTTGCGCAAGACCAGACATGTAGATGGTCTAGTTCGTACTTCAGGTAACAGGAAATCAACACAAGTGTATCATTTTAGTCACCTTAAGACATGTAACATTGACCCTATTCCCACTACAACAGTCTTTCCGTTATAGGGTGAGACTCGTGTCAGCTTAGCCGAAATATCTCTGAACAAATTCATATGAAGTTAAAGATAATTCTTGTGACCTTCCATGAATGTTTTGCTCAATCAAGGTTGAGGGACTGATTACCTCAAATGCTCCTCTTATTCCACCTTTTTCTAAATTGGTCTGAAGAAGCCACTCTGTGGCGAAACGATTACAGAATTAAAATACCCAAATGTTGGAAAAGTGTCTCATCACTGTGGACTGTTTATTTAATACTTCAGCTCTGGTGTTGCACTGGTTTATTGGTATTATAGTAACGTAATTTTTGTTGCCTGGTTTATTGGTATTATAGTAACGTAATTTCTGTTGCTTGGTTTACTGGTATTATAGTAACGTAATTTTTGTTGCCTGGTTTATTGGTATTATAGTAACGTAATTTTTGTTGCCTGGTTTATTGGTATTACAGTAACGTAATTTCTGTTGCTTGGTTTATTGGTATTATAGTAACGTAATTTTTGTTGCCTGGTTTATTGGTATTATAATAACGTAATTTTTGTTGCCTGGTTTATTGGTATTATAATAACGTAATTTTTGTTGCCTGGTTTATTGGTATTTTAGTAACGTAATTTTTGTTGCTTGGTTTATTGGTATTATAGTAACGTAATTTTTGTTGCCTGGTTTATTGGTATTTTAGTAACGTAATTTTTGTTGCCTGGTTTATTGGTATTATAGTAACGTAATTTTTGTTGCCTGGTTTATTGGTATTATAGTAACGTAATTTCTGTTGCTTGGTTTATTGGTATTATAATAACGTAATTTCTGTTGCTTGGTTTATTGGTATTATAGTAATGTAATTTTTGTTGCCTGGTTTATTGGTATTATAGTAACGTAATTTTTGTTACCTGGTTTATTGGTATTATAGTAACGTAATTTCTGTTGCTTGGTTTATTGGTATTATAGTAACGTAATTTTTGTTGCCTGGTTTATTGGTATTATAGTAACGTAATTTTTGTTGCCTGGTTTATTGGTATTATAGTAACGTAATTTTTGTTGCCTGGTTTATTGGTATTATAGTAACGTAATTTTTGTTGCCTGGTTTATTGGTATTATAGTAACGTAATTTTTGTTGCCTGGTTTATTGGTATTATAGTAACGTAATTTTTTTTTGCCTGGTTTATTGGTATTATAGTAACGTAATTTTTTTTTGCCTGGTTTATTGGTATTATAGTAACGTAATTTTTTTTTGCCCGCCTGTTCGACGTCCGTATAATCTAACTTTACTTTCGTTAAGAGTTTGTCACATCATCTTCCTTCTCATTGTACTCTCTGCTCTCTCGTTAATATTATAGGGTATCACACAGCTTCGTGGGTGAGGCAAGCTGTGTATTGGGGGTGTTCCTACGAACGCTTACTCACAGATAATAGGGATTTTAAGCTGTTTTGATGCGAGTTATTAACATGTAACTGGGCGATATAGAACCTGGCTATAATCAGATTTAAATGATGATTCAGCGTCGACGCCCTAGAATATATAGCTTAGTGACTGTGTTGTTCAGAGTTTTGATAATGTGAGAAGTCACTTAAGTGCTGGGAGGTTCGCTATTTTTCACAGTGGTTGTTCACGTGATTTCACCTGTTTACTGTGATGTTATTGCATCACCTGTACGGTGTTTCGTGGTCTGTCAGTTTTATACCAGGATTTCTCAGAAAAGCTGTTGTGAGGTGTGTGGTCGATGTCTTCTCTACGTTGATGTTCAACTCTGTCTGCCATTCTTTGATGTATAGGAGAGTTAGGCTGCCATGGTTCTCATTTCTTTATAGATTTTACACGGTAATTTTCCCTCATTTGTAAATGTAAAATGTTATAGTGTAAAGTGAAGTTATTTTTATATTTATTATTAAGTTTACCAAATTAATTAACAGTTAACATTTATACCCCAGTGTGAGTAGATGGCTGGATTTCAGATATTTGAGAAAAAATGTTATGATTAATTTTTAGACATTTTTGATGACTATTTTTTATGTGATTTTGGTATTTTCCACTCACTAAATGAACAAAGGGCACAACACCGTGACTGGAACAATCACAAATGTCTGGAGCTTAGGAGAGAGGAGTTTTACGACGACGTATCGGTCCGATTTGATTATTATAATCAAAGAAAACGCTAAACCGACAAGGGTGATGCAGCGCTGCGGGGCAGAAAATGGAGCCGGGGCCATAAACAGCTAGGTGAAGGGACAAAGGAGAGTGGATAGAGGAGAGGAGATAGAGGAGAGGGGACAGAGGAGAGGGGTGAACATGGCTGGAAGGGACGCTAGGGGCTGTGTTATAGTTCGTACAGTTGACAAAAAGTCAAAAAGTGATTGTAAGTCAAAGGCAGGACCGTCTGCAAGAAGGGAAGTTAAGGAAAGAGTGGTAGGGCGGCGGCGTCGTTGGAGGTAAATCCTGCGAACTCACTGGTAAACCGGACAATCCAGAAAAAAATTGAACAACCGAAAGAGACCCGACAAACCTCACAGAGAGGAATAGGGTGTCGTTCCATGAGATACCCATGGGTATGGCAGGTATGGTCGTTGCTGAGACGGGAGAGCACAGTCTCCAAAGTACGGCAACGGTAGTAAGATGGCCACAAACCCAAAAGTGGTTTAATAGAGTGTAATTTGTTATGGTGCATGTTTGACCACCTTTGTTGCCAACGGCCGCGAAGACAGGCAGAGATGACTGTAAAGTAATCCCTGAACGGAATACCTCTATAGGAAACCGAGAGATCATGTACCGCTGACTGCACAGCAGCATCCGCCTGTTCACTGCCCTGCATATCAAAGTCTCCAGAGACCCAACAGAAAACATCTGTTTTTGCTAGCCACACAGCGCAACCATAGTTGAATACGAAGAACCAATGGATGAGGGGAATCAAATTGTTTAATGGCTTGTAAAGCACTGAGGGAATCTGAAATGATCACAAACATCGAAGGAGACATGTATGTAATATGGAGAAGCGCTATGAGGATGGCACACAACTCGGCGGTAAAAATACTAGTCGAGTCTAACAAATGACCTCGGACAACATCGTCAGGAAACACCGCCACGAACCCAACACTGTCAGAAGATTTAGAACCATCCGTATAAAAAGTGACGGCAACAGCATGTGACCTGAAATGATAGAGAAAAAGACAGCGAGAAGCAGTCGTAGGCAGGAGAGCTGTGGCGCACGGCAGAGAACAGACACGAACTGTCGGAACCTTCCAAGGGGTAAGGGAAAAGCCAGACGCTAAATGAACATACAAGGGAGGCAACTGGAGAGAAGACCGAAATAAAGACGAAGAGAAAACGGCCGTAGTAGGCAGAGGCACCGAACAGATAATGGGTTTTTACTAACGTCTGAGACCATCCAATACGTAGAAGGAAGACGAAGGTCATGAGAACGGACAAATTAACGAAAGCAATGAGCATCAAGACGATGAGCTAAGGAAGGAACATTCGTCTCAGCGTAGAGGCTTTCAACAAGGGATGAACGAAACCCACCAAGGCATAAACGGGGATCTAACTTGGAGTGTTAGGAGGAGCTGCAGAATAGACTTGTTCTCAATAATCCAGCTTGGACAAGACTAGGGTGGAATGCAAACGGAGGAGAGTCCGGCGATCTGCTCCCCATGAACGATGTGCGAGAATTTTAAGGAGATTCAGCCGACCATTGCAAGCTGCCTTCAAAGAAGAAATGTGAGGTTTCCATGTCAACCGGCGACCGAAGAGAAGGCCAAGAAACCTGACCGTATCACATTCTGGAATACTTGAGCTGTGTAAATACAATGGAATATCTGGGATAAGAGGATGTCTAGTGAAGGTAATGAAACGGGCTTTCGTACTAGAAAATTTAAATCAGTGAGAAGTTCCCCAATGGGAAACTCGGTCAATCGAATCCTGAAGGGAGAATGCTAAGAGAAAAAGGGTAGTGCTAAGGACATAACCTTGTGGGACTCCCTCTGCTTATACAAAGTCTGGGGAAAGCGAGGCGCCAACACGGACCCGAAAATGTCCGTCAGATAAGAGAGCAGCAAGGAAGGTTGGGAGATTACCGCGGAGGCCTAAGGAGTGGGCTTGGGCTAAAATGTTATACCTCCAAGTGGTGTCATATGCCTTCTCAAGATCAAAAAAGACTGCTAGGATGGAGTGTTTGTTAGCAAAGGCATTTCGCACATACGTATCTAAGTGGAGAAAGGGATCCAAAGTAGAGCGGCCCTTGCAAAAGCCACATTGACGAGAGAAAAGACTATTGCGAGTCTACAAGAACCATATAAGACGTCTATTCACCAATCGTTCCATCACCTTACAGACTACACTGGTCAGGGCAATGGGACGATAGTGAGAGGTATCAAGTCCCGAAGTACCTGGTTTGCGAAACGTTAAGACAATGGCAGATTTCTATTGATGAGGGAGAATCCCTCGCGTCCAAATAAGATTGAAAAGATGCAAAAGGACTGTAAGGACCGTAGAATGCAGATGTAGGAGCATACTGATATGAATATCAGGTCCAGCTGCAGACACCTGGCTAGCAGAAATCGTGGACTCTAGTTCTAGGAGACTGAAAGGTACAATATACGGCTCCATTTCATTCGAGGAGAAATCCAAGGGCAATTGCTCCTTGGAACACTTAGACGCAAGAAATGAGGAACAAAGGTGAAACCCTTGGGAGACAGGGACAAGATAGTTCCCGGTTTCCGTGGCAACTTCATAAGGTTCCGCAATACTAACCGCAAAACGGGAGCTGGGTTCGGAGTGTACTTGCCACACAACTTCCCTACCTTCTTCCAAACCGCACACACAGGGGAAGACGAGGTAATGGTACACACTTAGTCTTGCCAACAAGTGCGTTTAGTGTCGCGTATGACGCGGCGAGCAACTGACCTTACCTGCTTAAAATCCAAAAGATGCTCTGAGGTCCAATTATATCGAAAACGGCCCCACGCAGCACGTTTCAAACGCACTGCACAGGCAGACGCAGGAGACCACCAATGCACGCGTCTTAGAATGCCTGCCTGAGGTTTGAGGAATTGAATGTGATGCTGCCGTCAAAACTACGGTCGAACGGCGTACCAGTTCATCAATAGAGGACGAAACGGGGTCCTCACAAAAGGTGATAAGATGAGAGTACAAGTCTCAATTCGCTCGTGCAAATTGCTAACGAGGGCTACGAGGCGGCCGGGATACGTAGAAGAAATAATAAGAATAGGAAAGTGATTACTGTCGTGCAAATCCGGGAGGACAGACCAAGTGTAATCAAGTGCAATTGACGAGGAACAGATAGAAAGATCAATGAAAGAGACTGAGTGCGAGAGTCAAAATGGGTAGGAGCACCTGTATTTAAAACATGAAGAGGATGAGAAGCAAGAAGAGTCTCTAACTGATCACCTCGAGAGTCACAGTGGGACCCTCCCCATAGATGATGGTGAGTGTTAAAAATCACCTAACCAGAAGATGGGCGGCGGTAGAGAAGAGACCAACAACGTAATATCTGAGACCCAGAATGCACGAGAGGAGGAAAGATATAGAGAGCAAACTGTATACCATCTTTGTAAATAAATAAGAGCTGCAGTACTATGCAGCAAAGAGCGAACAAAAACTTGTTGACACGGCATACCAACGTGCACAAGAAGCATTCTCTCGTTAAATGATTCATCAGGAAAGGGATCAGAAGACTAATAGCACATAACCAAAAACAGGACGAATGATATATGAATGAATTTTAGAGAAAACTGGGAGAGCAACACTTGGAGTTCTCCCCGATTACCCATGAGGCCACGAATATTCCATTGTAAATAAGACAACTGTCTCAGCAGATAAGGAAGATGCTGTTACCATGATTTCAGAGACAGGTGAGGTAGAGCAAGTAGAGATCGAGGTGACTATGGAGGCAACTAAAGAGATCTGAGAGGGGCGGGGAGTATGAACCTGGAGAGATGAGTCGGCAGGGACAGAAGAGTCTTGCAGTGGAACAGGAGAGGGAGGATTTTGGAAGGTAACTAGGGAAGAAGACTGGGGGGAACAGAAGAAGAGGGGACTACACGAGGGGAAGGGGGTGAACCTCCACCATCATGTGAGTTAGAAAGGGGGTGAGAACTAGGCACCGAGGTAGAAGATAGCTTCAACTTCACAGGTGATAGCCACGAAGAAGGTGTAGGCTTGCGAGGTCTCAGATTGAGAAACTAACGAGCGAGATGAAGTAGAAGTAGGTAGAGGTACGGAGGTAGGAGTTTCAGAGGATAAAACTGTAAAAGAATTAGAAACGGGGGTGACCCTGGAAGACATGGTAGCAGAGGAGCTGGTAGGCAGGAGGACCGTCAAGTTTGGAGGTCTCCGAGCTACTCAAGAATAAGGAACATGAGGAAGATTTCCCTGAAGGCGGAGCTGAGATACAGCCATAGCATAAGGCCTTCACTCTAAGATAACGAATTTCTTGTTCATTACTATAGACCTGACAATGGCATAAAAAGAAGGATGAGATTCATTGCAATTGAGACAAGAAGGGGGGAAGACTGCAAGATGTATCAGCATGACTCACGATTTCGTGAGTCATGTTGACGGCAGTGAAGGGACTTGAGCTAGAGTTCGTCACGGCCACGCTAGCTGGAGATTCGTCTGTAAAAACTTGCATTTGTGGTCACAGTGGTGCCTGTGCTAACCTTCCTATGGTGTAGAAATATACCTAGTTGGACGAATCTTATTGTGGCTAGCTGGTCTAGTGGCTAACGCGACGGGCTGGAGTTTTGAGACTCTCTGACCGCGGGTTCAATCCCGGCCGGGGTATGGTATGTATCAGCATGATCTGCGGCACCACAGACCGGGCACTCTGCCGCAGGTCTGCAGTATTTAGCGGGGTGTCCAAAGCGCCAGCAATTACGACACTGTTGGGGTGTAAGGACTACTTTACAGACCTCTAGGAGATGGCAGGAGTTCACGGCAGTCGAAGGTTAAGCGGACGATGTTACTGAAAAAGCGCTTCCGCCCGCGAGTGGGCAGGACGTATTTATCCACTTGGAGAATAGGAAGGTCTTGAAGGGCTAATTGCTGTAAAATATCATCGCCGCAAGACAGAAAATCACTCTGTATAATGGTACGCGAACTGTGACTGTAATGTTATCTATGGAAGTTATAATGGAAAGATCATGAGCTTGTTCTGAATTCTGAACTGTAATGACACGCATGCCATTTTGAAGAGCATGAAAGGATATATTTTGGCCAGTGTGTCGTAAAAGAGCTTTACCAATACTATGATCAGAAAGATATTTAGTTGGAGATGTCGGTTGTAGGGAAAATAATTTAGTCCACTGCATACTTGTAAACATGGTGCGCAAAGGAAGTGGGTGTCGTGTAGGTCGTTTTTGGGTAGACATCGAAGAACCGTCGTTAGTAGGTGGTCTGGAACGCTTAGGAGTTTTACCGTGGGCGGTCTGCCCCGAGGGGGATGGACGATCCAAAAACCATCGCACCGTATGCAGGGAAGCCGAACGCACTGTTAAAGGCGTGCAAGAGACAGAGGCATTAACAGAAATGGTTGGTGCCTCAGCACCTGGAGCAGGTGACGAAGTATCACCAGCAGCAGGTACAGGGGTATGAGAAGAGTCAAGAGATTGGTCCAATAATGAAGCCGAGTCAGAAGTGGATGTGGGAAAAGTAAGGGGCCTGGGAGGAGGAGTGTTATCACAGAACGAAGACTCCATGGGAGTGGTGCTTTTTATTTTAAAGAATAAAAGAAAGAAGGAAAGAAAAATTAAGAGGGACAGCGGAAAGACAGTCACTAGAAGGCATGGAATGGCCGTAACTTCCTTCATCCGAGAGGGCCTCGAGCCCACAAGCAATGAAGATACTGCGTGGAACCCATGCCATACCCTACCCTTCACGCCAGTAAACCAGTGCTCCGGGATAGCAACCTCACATCTACCGAGTCACCACCTCCGCGGACTAAAGAAAGGGCGGTCGGAAACCTGCCACAAAGCATACCTCCTTTGGCTGCCACCTCCCAGAACTGACAGGCAGCCTCTGAAGATGCACCCATTAACTGCAGGACACCACTTCTAGGAAATCTGGGAAGGGAGCAGGGCACCTCCAGACAATTCAGATTCCATGGCAAACTACACCACTCCCGAGGGACCCGACGGAGTGGAATGAACCCCGGAAGTACTTCCCCCTACCTAGAAACCGTAATGCCAGAGGGGAGGATCCCAAAGACTACAAAGGGGACGGAGAAAGGAGAGGGTTGCGAGAGGGGACGGAGAAAGGAGAGGGTTGCGAGAGGGGAGGAAAGGGGAAAAAAGGAGGGGATGGGATAGGGATAGGGAAGGGAGGATTGGGGGTAACTAGACTCGGTCTGTGGAAGGAGATCAAGAGCCTCTTCGCAACGGCAAGGAGCCCCCCCCCCCTTGAAGAGGGGTAGAAGCAGAAGAGACGCGAAGACGATGTAATCAGTCCATCACCACTGAAGACGAAGTTTTGAGGTGATTAGTCCTTCAACCTGGAGAAGAGTATTTGTTTCTTTGTCTGAAACGTTACGACATAAAGATACCTAACTGTTGCATTTGTGTCTTACCTAACAACCTGTCGGTATTTTATACCATTTAAATATTCAGTATGTGTGCAGTTGCACAACCTCCTACGTAATCAAGGAGATTGCTGTCCTTTTTCATAACTCTTATGCAATTTTGCTTTTTAATTAGATTTATCGAAGCTTATTGCTTGAGTAACGTTGAAAAATGGGTTGCGCAAATAGTGGAACGGATTTGTGAAGAACCTGCCTAGTATGAGCCTACAGGCCTGCTGCAGTGTTCCTCCTTGCTTATGTTATGCAATTACTTTTGTTTTAGTTTGCGTGGGGATAAACTCTAACTCTTGGCCCCGCCTCTTAGCTCACGGCGTATTGGCGTGAAAGTCTAATTATACATAAAGTCTCTCTTTAAGGTTCCTCTCCACTGTCATTTCTCAGGTGATTCTGGATTTTGTTCAATCTTATGCTTGAGAAAACTTTCTTCAGATCTCCGTAACTCATTCAGGTGTGTGGTTTTAAGTAGGATCTCTGTTTACCTGGATACTGGAAATATAAACACTTAAACAGCACAATATGATCCTTTATTGACAACGTTTCGCCCACGCAGTGGGCTTTATTCCGTTTCTGACTTGATAAAGCCCACTGCGTGGGTGAAACGTTGCTGATAAGTGATCATATTATACTGCTAAGTGTTTATATTTCCATTGTGTCGGTATTTTATACCGTTTATTTCTACCTGGATACTGGTATATCCGTTCCTCCAGTGATACTGGTATATCCGTTCTTCCAGTGATACTGGTATATCCGTTCCTCCAGTGATACTGGTATATCCGTTCCTCCAGTGATACTGGTATATCCGTTCCTCCAGTGATACTGGTATATCCGTTCCTCCCGTGATACTGGTATATCCGTTCCTCCCGTGATACTGGTATATCCGTTCCTCCCGTGATACTGGTATATCCGTTCCTCCAGTGATACTGGTATATCCGTTCCTCCAGTGATACTGGTATATCCGTTCCTCCAGTGATACTGGTATATCCGTTCCTCCAGTGATACTGGTATATCCGTTCCTCCAGTGATACTGGTATATCCGTTCCTCCAGTGATACTGGTATATCCGTTCCTCCCGTGATAATTAATAGCCAAACCATTATATTGTTTTCTCATGGCTGTTAATTCAAGATTGATGGACTGACCACATCGACTCAAGGTTGAGGGACTGATTTCCTCATTCTCCTCCTGTTCTTCAAGTTTATCCTTTGTATGGACTGATGAAGCCACTGTGTGGCGATACGTTTCCTCAATAAAGATACCCAAGAGTTGCACAGGTGTCTAATTTAACAACATGTCGGTTCTTTGAACAATTCATCTACAATTTCTCATGGCTCATTCACTATTTTGGACATAGGATTAAATACAGACATCGCCGCCGAAACTACTAGTTTATTGCACACCCCATATCCATCCTGTGTACGAGTCTACAAGACAATATGTTAAGTAAAAGTACACAAGTGCAACTAATGAGACGTTTTGTTGTGGCAACGTTTCGCTCTCCAGGAGCTTTATCAAGCCTTGAAATGGCTCACTTCTGGCCTTCATATTACAAAATGGGTTCGTTAGAAAACATTCAGCGAAAAATGACAAAATTAATTCATAGAATTAGAAATCTTCCGTAAGAAGAAATATTTAGGTCCCTTAAATTACTGCTATTTAAACTAGAAATAGCGATAGTGTAAGTTTTAAGGGAACCAGTTATAGGCAGAATGAGGTTATTTGTCAATAGGAAAGCTGTAAAGTAAAAGGACACAAGTGCAACTAATGTGACATTTATTGTGGCAACGTTTCGCTCTCCAGGAGCTTTATCAAGCGAAACGTTGCCACAATAAATGTCACATTACTTGCACTTGTGTCCTTTTACTTTACATATTGTCGGTAATTCTACCAACTTTATTACAATAGGAAAGCTAATGGCAATAGGTAACAAGGACAGTAGCAGGGATAGTGGAGAAACAGAAATAAGCAGGAAAGGAGAAGGGAGGTTTCCTGAACATATATATTATACTAATAGTCGTAGTGTGAGCAATATAATGGACGAATTGAGATTAGTTGTGAGGGAGGGTAACATTGATGTTTGTCATAAATGAGTTTAATGTGAGAAATCGGGACATGCCTACTGAATGTCATGTTCAGGGTTTTAAATTGTTTCAAGTAGACAGAAATATCGGAAAATGGGGTGGCACTATGAGAGCGTTTAAATTGTTGCATAAAAACCAGTATAAAGTCTGAAACACATACAGAGGAGCACGAAAAATTTATTTTAAGCGTGATATACCGTTCCCCAAACTTGGATAAAGACCAAGGAAGACTGCTGTGGGAGGAAATTGTTAGGGCCACAAGACACGATAGCGTAGTAATTCTAGGGGACTTTAACTTCAGTCATATTGATTGGAATTCCTTGACTGGGAATTTAGAGTCTAACAACTTCTAAGAGGTAGTTCAAGACTGTTTTTTTTAAAGCAGTTTGTTACAGAACCTACAAGGGGAAATAACCTGCTTGACTTGGTTCTGGAACTTGGCGCAAGCGACCACTTATCAATTACCTTTAGCATTGAATGGAAGTATGATAGTAGGATAATTCAGTAACGGTCTCAGATTTTCCTTTAAGAGATTACAATGGGTTTAGAGAACAACTGTCATCTGTGGACTGGGGTAACGAAGACATCAATATGAGAGCTTTCGAAACACCATACATGCTGCTCAAAGTATATTTATTCCGACACATGTGCAACATCTGGGTATCTTTATTGTAGACGTTTCGCCATCCAGTGACTTTATCAATACAAATTCTAGGACATAACTTGAAGACAGTAGAACTATGTACAGAAGATGAGGTAATCAGTCCCTCAACCTACTCCTAGGTTGAGGGACTGATTACCTCATCTTCTGTACATAGTTCTACTGTCTTCAAGTTATGTCCTAGAATTTGTATTGATAAAGCCACTGGATGGCGAAACGTCTACAATAAAGATACCCAGATGTTGCACATGTGTCTTAATCTCATCTTGTCGGTATTATATACCATTCGTACACAACTATATTTATTCCGTATAAAGAAATCACGTCGAATAGAAATGACTCTAAATGGATGATTAATAGGCTCAAATATCTTTTAGGACAGAATAAAGGAATTTATAGACTTATCAAAAGAGGTGAGGGTTACCTTATGAATCAATAAATTTATATTAATAAGCTTCGTTTCCTTCGGATAAATCCCAATAACAAATTACTCAAACTTGAGGTATCTTCGAGTGTGTGTGTGTGTACTCACCTATTTGTGGTTGCAGGGGTCGATACTCAGCTCCTGGCCCCGATTCTTCACTGACCGCTACCGGATCCTCTGTCTCTCCCTGCTTTGTGATCTTTATCACCCCTCTTCTTAAAACTATGTATGGTTCCTGCCTCCACTACATCACTTACCAGACTATTCCACCTCCTAACAACTATGTGACTGAAAAAATACTTCCTAACATCCCTTTGACTCATCTGAGTCTTCAATTTCCAATTGTGACCCCTTGTTTCTGTGTCCCATCTCTGGAACATCCTGTGTATGTGTGTAGTGTGTGTGTAGTGTGTGTGTGTGTAGTGTGTGTGTGTGTAGTGTAGTGTGTAGTGTGTGTGTGTGTGTAGTGTGTGTGTGTGTAGTGTGTGTGTGTGTGTGTAGTGTAGTGTGTGTGTGTAGTGTGTGTGTGTGTGTGTGTAGTGTGTGTGTGTAGTGTGTGTGTGTAGTGTGTGTGTGTGTGTTGTGTGAGTGGCCCCGTGTGTGTGTGTGTGTGTGTGTGTGTGTGTGTGTGTGTGTGTGTGTGTGTAGTGTGTGTGTGTAGTGTGCATGTGTGTGTGTATATGTGTGTGTGTAGTGTGTGTGTTGTGTGTTTGTGTATGTGTGTGTGTGTGTGTGTGTGTAGTGTGCATGTGTGTGTGTATATGTGTGTGTGTAGTGTGTGTGTAGTGTGTATGTTTATGTTTGTGTGTGTGTGTGTGTGTGTGTAGTGTGTGTGTAGTGTATGTGTGTAATTATCTCTGACTTTACTAGTGAAGATTTTTACAAAGATTGCAAAAGTTCGGAGCTGCTACAGAGAGCCAGAAAAACGAGAATTTCCCATCTCACTCAAGCAATATTTTCATTAATTTCCTTCAGTGCTCCAAAGAAAAGGATGAGAAAAAGGCATAAAAACAACAGTTCACTATTTTCCTCGCAAATTTAAGCAACCCGAGAAGCAAATTCTGATAATGACGAAGGGAACTTCTTACTATCGATTGAGGTACAACTTCCCAGTGTAAGTTGCCTTTGGCTCGCTCGCCTCACTAACTCTGACGGCTCCGCGTCTCTGACAATCGTTCCAAAATTTTGCTTTGAGAAAATTGGGTTACCACACGACTAATGTCTCCGACACGTGGGTGATGAGAAATGTCTGTTGCTCTCCATGCTAGCGACGGGGAGAATATACCTACTGGGCAGTGTAGAGCTAACAGGAATCTCGTAGCTCGGTTGGTTGCGCACTCAGAACACACATTCAGGTCCGTGATTCGATACCCGGTACGGGTGAAAATATTTTGGTGTGTTTCCTTAGGGCACATAAGAACATGGAGAAGGAGTACTACAGCAGGCCTTCTGGACCATGTGAGGCAGGTCCAATTCACACCCACCCATACCCACCTAGATGGATGAATCGTATTGTAGCCAGCTGGCTCAGTTGCTAACGCGTCGGTCTGGAGTTTTATGATTATGATCGCGGGTTCTAACCCCACCCGTGGTATGGTTGTGTCCACCCATGTATTTATCTAACCTTTTTTTAAAAATACACGAGGTTTTGGCTTCTATGACGCTACTGGAGAGTTTGTCCCACTCATCCACAACTCTTGTTACCAAACCAGGGCTTTCCTATATCTTTTCCTAATCAAATTTTTTCCAACTTAAAACCATTGCTGCGAGTCCTGTCTTGGTTAGATATTTTTGACACATTATTTGCATTCCATTTACTTATACCTGGGTATTAGTCGACTGGTATGGGTTGCATCCTGGGGACGAAATTAACCTAATTAACCCTAAACGCTCTGCATAATTACGGGCTTTCTATATAATGTATTGTCATTATATAATAGAGCCTAACGAATGGGAAATACTTACGATTAATTAGAGGAAATAGCTAGTAACTCTATTTGGACGGGTAGAGCTTCGGTGATCCATACGTTGGTGTTACTGGTTTAGGTGTCAACAGAATTCCTTGATTTGGGTATTTATAATTCAATGAGATAAATTCAGAATTAGAAAGGATACAGGATAATTATAGTGTTGTAGATAAGAGAGGTATCTGTTAAGCATCTTTCAAGATTGTATAAGGCTGACCTATAGGTTCTGAGAGTCTACAAACAACCAGTAGGACTACTGCAGTGCTCTTCCATTAGTATGTTAAGTATTTATGTTTACTGGTGTAGGTAGTATGGTGGGATACAACAATACTGTTAGGTACATGTGTTACTGATTGAAACGTTTCACCTACATAGGCTTCCTCAGTCAAATACAGAAGCAGCAGGTATAGTGAAGATGATGTAATCACGTAATCAGTCCACCGGATTTGCAGAAATAATATACAAGGTATGCTATATCTCTAAGGCTGATGGACTGTTTACATTATCCTCGCTACTACACTGCTGCCTCCGTATTTGAAGCAGCCTACTGTGTAGGCGAAACGTTTCTGTCAGAAAGATACCCAACTGCTGCACATGTGCAACTATTCAACCTGTCGGTATTAAAGGACTAAAAGGCACGATACCGTGACTGGAACAATACACAATTAGCTAAATAAATGGCCCGAGTCGGATTATTTATCTAGCTAATGTGCGGGTTATTTATGTATTGTGGGTATTGATAAATTAGACACATGTGCAACAATTGGGTACCTTTGATGAGGAAACGTTTGGCACACAATGGCTTCATCAGTCCATACAAATGAGAATGGTGAAAAAGAGGAGTGTGAGGTGATCAGTCCCTCATCAGCCTTGAGTCGATGTGGTCAGTCCATCAATCTTGATGGACTATGGAACTGAACTTCTCCAGGCTGAGGGACTGACAACCTCAAATTCTACGACTTCAAGGGTGATGGACTGATTACATCGTCTTCACATCTCTACTGTTCCTTCCTACTTTCTGTATTCGACTGAAGAAGCCTACTGTGTAGGCGAAACGTTTCGGAATAAAGTTGTCTAACTGTTGCATATGTGTCTTACCTAACAACCTGTCGGTATTGTATACCATTTTGATGTTCAATCTTGATGGACTGATGAAGGCACTGTGTGGCGAAACATTTCCTCATTAAAGATACCCAAATGATGCATATGTGTCTAATTTATCAACTTGTCGGTTGTATGAGCCATTCATCTACACTCTGGGTATCTTATACTACTTTCAATATAGCAACAATGACTGCTGGCTTACCAGTGCCGGATATAATGATCAATAAGCATCCATCTACCGTATGCAAGTTTTCCCGGCCAGTGATTGGAACCGTAGTTAATGTCACCGAGGTCGTTCCTGGAACGGGAATGAGGCTGTGAATCCCATGAGAGTTGAGTTGTTAATGTCAGCAGTTCAGAGGTCGACCACCAGAGGTCAACCAGCCAGGTATGTGATAAGATAAACACAGCCATGAAACAATGGGCTTTCTGTGAGTTTTTCAAAAAAAAATTTATGTAACTGATCCTGTGTTTGACACCACTACACCTGTCTGGCATCAACTGTGACACCACTACACCAGTCTGGCATCAACTGTGGCACCACTACACCTGTCTGGCATCAACTGTGACACCACTACACCTGTCTGGCATCAACTGTGACACCGCTACACCTGTCTGGCATCAACTGTGACACCACTACACGTGTCTGGCATCAACTGTGACACCACTACACGTGTCTGGCATCAACTGTGACACCACTACACGTGTCTGGCATCAACTGTGACACCACTGCACCTGTCTGGCATCAACTGTGACACCACTACACCTGTCTGGCATCAACTGTGACACCGCTACACCTGTCTGGCATCAACTGTGACACCACTACACCTGTCTGGCATCAACTGTGACACCACTACACCTGTCTGGCATCAACTGTGACACCACTACACCTGTCTGGCATCAACTGTGACACCACTACACCTGTCTGGCATCAACTGTGACACCACTACACCTGTCTGGCATCAACTGTGACACCACTTCATCTGTCTGGCATCAACTGTGACACCACTTCACCTGTCTGGCATCAACTGTGACACCACTACACCTGTCTGGCATCAACTGCGACACCGCTACACCTGTCTGGCATCAACTGTGACACCACTACACCTGTCTGGCATCAACTGTGACACCGCTACACCTGTCTGGCATCAACTGTGACACCACTACACCTGTCTGGCATCAACTGTGACACCACTACACCTGTCTGGCATCATCAGTCTGACACTACTGTATTTGACACCACTACACCTGTCTGGCATCAAATGTGACACCACTACACCTGTCTGGCATCAACTGTGACACCACTACACCTGTCTGGCATCAACTGTGACACCACTACACCTGTCTGGCATCATCAGTCTGACACTACTGTATTTGACACCACTACATCTGTGCTTGACACCACTACACCTGTCTGGCATCAAATGTGACACCACTACACCTGTCTGGCATCAAATGTGACACCACTACACCTGTCTGGCATCAAATGTGACACCACTACACCTGTCTGGCATCAAATGTGACACCACTACACCTGTCTGGCATCAACAGTCTGACGCTACTGTATTTGACACCACTACACCTGTTTCACACTACTATACACGTCTTGCATTGTGTCTTATGTTACTACCCAGGTGTTTGACACCACTTGTGTCTTAAGACCACTGATATCTGACACAACCTGTGTGTGACACCTCTCGTGTCTGACACATGTGCCGGACACATGACTGATACCACCTGTGACACTGTGCGTGACACTATTGGTCTCTAACACCACCTGTGTACGACACTATTTGCATCTGACATGTGTGTGCAACACCATCAGTGACTTTCACCAACAGTAACTGGCACCAACAGTGACTGGCACCAACAGTGACTGGCACCAACAGTGACTGGCACCAACAGTGACTGGCACCAACAGTGACTGGCACCAACAGTGACTGGCACCACCAACTCTGTCCGACACCACCAACTCTGTACGACACCACCAACTCTGTCCGACACCACCAACTCTGTCCGACACCAACTCTCTCCGACACCATAAATACACCCGTACCCTATTAAAATGCTTGTCTCGTGAAAATGCTCCGCCAGTAATGGTCACCCAGCGCTTGGAAAGTAATCAAGTTTAATCCAAAGACAAGGACAGTACCTCTAATTCACTGGATCAAGAGTCATTCTCGAGCATCATGGAACTCCCCTTGAGGGGTCTGATGCTCCGAGAGCAGTTACCGTCTCAAGATGATTATATCTATTTCTACAAGTACATGTACAAGGTATACAGACCATAGCTGACATCAGTGACATACTACTATATAGAAAGTCACTTGTTATGCTGAGTATTTCCCGTAAATTAGGTCAGTTTTGTCCCAGGATGCGACCCACACCCGTCAACTAACACCCAGGATGCGACCCACACCCGTCAACTAACACCCAGGATGCGACCCACACCCGTCAACTAACACCCAGGTACCCATTTTACTGATGGGGAACATTGACAACCGGCTTAAAGAAACACGCCCAGTGTTTCTACCCGTTTGCCGGGAATCGAACCTGGACCCTCGCCGTGTGAAGCGAGAGCTTTAGCCACCAGGCCACGGTGGAGGAGGATCGAACCTCCTCTATTACACACAAAAAAAAAATGAGTAGATTTTTACATACACGCAGGTGCAGTAGATGGAATTTCTGAAGGAAAATTCATGATTACTAATAATATTAATTTTGAGAAACGCTAAGGATGTCACAGCTCCTGGACCCATTTCGTAAAAATCGTACACTAGAAGACAGGGAGGGATGACAGTGTACTGCAGGTGTGCAGGCCGCTGGCAGCATCAGATTGATTAGGTACTCAAACATGTACACAGGTATCACTGGGCAGGACGCATAAGCGACTGGTTGGACTCAGGTGCGCAGCTACCAGAAATATCGTAGCACCTACTGGGAAAGACGCTACCAACAACAGCCTGGCTGATCAGGCATTCAAGAAGGAAGTCAGGCTTAGAGCTCCGGCGTTACTGAGCAGCGGGCTCAAGAGAGCCATGAGCTACACCTGTGTCACGAACTAACGTGGAGAAATGAACGTACGCCACCTGCATCTAACATTGCTATGTCGATATTGTGTGAGGCAAGTGTAGGAGGAAGAGGTGGAGGAGGATGGAGAGGAAGAGGAGGGAGATGGAGAGAATGAGGAGGAGGAGAAAGGGCAAGAAGTAGAAGAGTCGACGCTAATATGTGGGAGCATTAAAGGGCGGAGGAGGGAGATAGGAAGTAAAGGGAAGAGTTAGATCAGGAGGTAAAAAGAAATGAGAGGAAGGTGGATGAGGAAAAGAATAGCTGGCAATGCGATGTCTCAGAACCACATCGAGAGAGAGAGAGAGAGAGAGAGAGAGAGAGAGAGAGAGAGAGAGAGAGAGAGAGAGAAAATAAAACTCTAAAGGGAAAGGTAGACTTCGAAGAAACAAAGCCGAAATAATGCCAACAAAACACACGAACAAGGAAAACTGCAAAGATCACCTGGAACACCCGGAAAACACAAAACACCCGGAACACACACAACACCCGGAACACACAGAACACCCGGAACAACCAGAACACCCGGAACACACACAACACCCGGAACACAAACACCCGGAACACACAGAACACCCGGAACACACACAACACCCGGAACACACAGAACACCCGGAACACACAGAACACCCGGAACACACAAAACACCCGGAACACACACAACACCCGGAACACACAGAACACCCGGAACAACCAGAACACCCGGAACACACACAACACCCGGAACACCCGGAACACACAGAACACCCGGAACACACACAACACCCGGAACACACACAACACCCGGAACACCCGGAACACACAGAACACCCGGAACACACAGAACACCCGGAACACCCGGAACACACAGAACACCCGGAACACACAGAACACCCGGAACACCCGGAACACACAGAACACCCGGAACACACAGAACACCCGGAACACACAAAACACCCGGAACACCCGGAACACACAGAACACCCGGAACACACACAACACCCGGAACACCTGGAACACACAGAACACCCGGAACACACAGAACACCTGGAACACACAGAACACCCGGAACAACCACAACACCCGGAACAACCACAACACCCGGAACACACAGAACACCCGGAACACACAACACCCGGAACACACAACACCCGGAACGCACAGAACACCTGGAACACACAGAACACCAGGAACACACACAACACCCGGAACACACACAACACCCGGAACACACACAACACCCGGAACACACACAACACCCGGAACACACACAACACCCGGAACACACACAACACCCGGAACACACACAACACCCGGAACACACACAACACCCGGAACACACACAACACCCGGAACACACAGAACACCCGGAACACACACAACACCCGGAACACACACAACACCCGGAACACACACAACACCCGGAACACACACAACACCCGGAACACACACAACACCCGGAACACACACAACACCCGGAACACACAGAACACCTGGAACACACACAACACCCGGAACACACAGAACACCCGGAACACACAGAACACCCGGAACACACAGAACACCCGGAACACACAGAACACCCGGAACACACAGAACACCCGGAACACACAGAACACACAACCAGTTACAACACTTATCTCTAGTGACAGCCGCCGGATCTTCTGATATCCCACACACTTC